>NW_026252150.1:63077-128807 GCF_025399195.1 Umbelopsis ramanniana AG
ATCAAACATGATGCGGCTGTTGACGCAAGAAATAAGACACTAAACACTGCACTTCATTTAGCTGCAATGAAGGGACACAAAGAAGTAGTAGACTTTCTGATAAAGCATGGCGCGGCTGTTGACGCAAGTGACGAGGATTTGGACACCACACTTCAGCTTGCTGCAAGGAATGGATACAAAGAAGTAGTAGACCTGCTGATACAGAATGGCGCGTCTGTTGACGCAAGAAATAAGGCACTAAAGACTGCACTTCACTTAGCTGTAACGAAGGGACACAAAGAAGTAGTAGACTTGCTGATAACGCATGGCGCGGCTGTTGACGCAAGAGACGAGGATTTGGATACCACGCTTCAGATTGCTGCAAGGAATGGACACAAAGAAGTAGTAGACCTGTTAATAAGGCACGGCGCGTCTGTTGACGCAAGAAATAAGACACTAAATACTGCACTTTTCTGGGCTGCAATGATGGGGTACAAAGAAGTAGTAGACCTTCTAATCGAGCGTGGCGCGACTGTCGACGCAAGAAATAAGACATCAAATACCGCACTTCATTGGACTGCAAGGAATGGCCACAAAGAAGTAGTAGACCTGTTAATAAGGCATGGTGCGGCTGTTAACGCAAGAGACGAGAATTCAGATACTCCACTTCACTTGGCTGCAGATAGTGGACGCAAAGAAGTAGTAGAACTGCTAATCGATCATGGTGCAACTGTTGACGCAAGGAATAAGATACTAAATACCGCACTCCATTTTGCTGCAGCTAATGAACACACCGAAGTAGTAGACCTGCTGATAAACCATGACGCGGCTTTTGAAACTACTAATGTGAACGGTGAAACTCCCTTATTGGTAGCTGTGTTCAGAAATCGTCTGGATGTGGTTTCTTTATTGGTCGAAAAGGAAGCCAACATAGAAGCAACTGATAAGCATTCATTAAATTCTTTACACCAATCAGCGAAATATGGCTACTTAGCCATACTTGAGTTACTACTGCAAAAGAAAGCAAACATTGAAGCTACAACGAATCATGGTGATACCGCTCTTCATTTGGCTGCAGAATTCAACCATGCCATCATCGTGACTAGTTTAATCAAGCATACAGCCAATATTGATGCTAAAAACGAAGATGGACACACACCAATTCAAGTAGCTATGAAGAATGGCCATTTTGACGTAGTAGACCAATTAGAACTTGCAGGGCAAAGATTACGCAGGTATGGGAACAATCCTTCGCATCTTCTATATCTAGCGGCAGACTTCGGACAAGTCACTCTGGTCAAGAGAATATTGGACACGCTTTGCAATGACGAGGATAGACGTCTCTATATTAATACAATGCTACATAGAGCATCCCAACATGGAAAGGTTCGTGTGATCTCTTACCTTTTGGACATTGGTGCAGATATCAATATGTGCAATGACGATGGACAGCCATTGCTGTCATTAGCATATCGCTATCCTGAGGTGATATCTATGCTGCTTCATTTTGGCGCTAACATAGAAGCCAAAAACATTACAAATCGAAATCACACCATCCTGCAATATTACTCATCCCTCGGTGAAATCACAGCATTATGTTTCTTGCTGAACTGTGGTTGTAATATTCATTCAATTGACGATGACAGTAATACAGCACTTCACTATGCTACCAGAAGTGGACATTGTGAAGTAGTCGACATACTGCTTCAGCGAGGAGTGGATATCAATGCCAAAAACGATAGAGGTGAAACAGCTCTTCATATCGCAGTAGAAAAAGAGGCATTCCCATTGGTAAACCTTTTGATTGACAACGGAATTGATATTGATGCAAAAACCTATGCGACAGAATCAACAGCGTTACATATTGCAATCGAAGAAAGTAACTCGAAACTAATCTCATTATTGTTGGAGCGGCATGCTGATGTTAATTCAAAAAATAACAAAGGGAATACCGCCTTGCATTTAGCGACTTATAGGAGCCTCAACGAACAATGCTCTCTAATAATGAAACGAGGTGCGAACATTAATTCCAAAAACGACTTTGGGAAAACCCCGTTTTATCTTGCTGTGGAAATGATGAATTCATATCTAGTTAACGCATTCCTCGAAAGTGGAGCTTCTGTTCACGACTCTCATGGTCCTGACAACCTACTGACGCATGCTGTTCAGATCACTGACTCGCGAGCAGGCTACAATGACTGGCAATTTATTGCTGTAATTAAACTTCTTATTGCAGCTGGTGCTAACCCTGAAGATGTAGAAGTATCTCAAGCATTAGAAAAGAGCTATCCCACATTGCGAGAAGAATTATCCAAGTCCTCTGCTCAACCTTTAGAAAAGAAAAGCATCTTTTTGAATATAACATCAGCAAGTGTGGATGATGATAGCAGCAAACTAAACTCAATCAATGTCGTACTGAAGGAATATTGCCATAACTTAAACGACGAGCTTGAAGGTAATGGTTCTTTACATGTGAATTTTAGCGTTCCTTTTTCAATATTCACCTATAGTCCCGTTAATTGTCTACTTAGCCAACAATGGTAACGAAAGATGGATGAACCACACAAGTCACAAATATGGTCACGGTTTTCCGCATTTTAAGAGCCTTCAATTGGAAAAGTTTCCGGACATTGATATTAAAGACGATGAGAGTACATCCTCAGGAACAGCTCCATCTGCACAATCATCGAATCCGTCCGAAACGACATCAGTTGAAAAACGTGCTATAGCAATTATTCAATCCTTGCTTGATTGCGTTGGTGCGAGATTCTTTGTGTCCAAATTTTTTTTCATGTTGGAGTCGGACAGATGTATCGACATGAAGCCTCCGAAGTGGACGTCTCATTTTGACAAGATGAAAGGTATCATTCGAGAATCAGGTCGCTTGATTGTGCAAATTCCTCCAAAGAACACATATCTGTCCGTACCAACCTGGCACAAAGCGAAAGAACCATACCTAAACTTCATTGACGCAGTATATGTATGTAGAAGGTCAAGTCTTCGCCCTAGTCAAGAGGCATTTTCGGATCTAATTGGAGGATCAGAGCAAAATCTTGCAGTTGACCTGCATGCCATATTGATAGCAGGTCTTAGTATTCTCAGTATGACTGGTGGTGATGGACTTGTTGAAAAACTAGTTATGGCAATTTGCGGTGTTGAACTGGATCCCATTCAAAAGGTGTTGCCATCCAACAGCATTTTTAGCGACTGGCAGATACGCAATCGATACTTGTGCCCTTGTCATACACAGTCTAATCATCGTCCACTCTCGCCAGTAGCCGCTGCTAAAGCGGTTGGAATAAATGTATGGCGAAAGCGACATCAATACATCGTAAACCGAGTATGGGATTTGAAGCAAGATAAGCTAGTGAACGATATTGAAGTCACAAAGGTTGTGTTCATAACACATAGATGGAGAAAGACCGAAGTCAGATATCAGGATGTGATGAAACTAAAACAATCTCAACGTAAACAAATTAGCAAGATGTCAGGAAAACTAGGTCGTATATACAACACGTTACGAAAACATACGCGATATGTATGGATGGACACAATTTGCATCGACAAGTCAAATCTGTCGGAGCTTGATGAAGTAATTCGTTCAATGTACAAGTGGTATGCCAACTGCGCCGCTGTTGTCTTGGATTCAGGTACTTCACTTTCTAAATGGAGCAGCAGAGGCTGGTGTCTACAGGAAGGTGCTGCAGCTGGAATCCTCTGTGGAATATCAAAGGATGGAAAGCTCGCCACAATACAAGAATTAGCCATTGAGCAAAACCAAGACCTGTGTACTCTTGACCTTCATCTATATTATCGACAAGGAAATGCTGCTGAGATATTGGCAAGAATGGATGCTCGGCAGACAACACGTGAAGAAGATAGGGCCTATGCTTTGGTTGGAATATTTTCTATTGACTTGACATTAGCATATGGCGAGGGGCTTCGATCTCGTACAAGGCTATTGCATCAGTTGGCTATCCAGAAAGGCGATCTATCATTCTTGAGCTTCCACACCGGTGGAGAGCCGCTTCATCACTACTTACCAGCTATTGACGAATCGAACCATTTGATTGCAAAGTGTACAAGGGCCTCAGCTCCAATCAATGTCAGTCATTTTGGAATGTGTTTTGAGGTCCAATTTGTTAACGAAGAAGATGCAAAGCGGGTATTGCATAATCTGAATGACTGGAGAAAAATGAGCTTCGCCAAAGGTCGATCTCTAGGTATAGACGAGCTCTTCACAGTGGGAGAAGCATTTGAAGATCAAACCATATTATCTGTGGAGCTCGTTATCGTACATGATATCAGGTCACTTCTTTTGGTATTAGTATACGGCGAAGATATGCAGACAGGCGGAGGAAAACCAATCAAACTGTGCTACCGACTCCAATGCTGCCAGATGGAAGAACTGGAGTTTAAAAGGCTATTTCCAAAGGTCAACATCGAGCTTGAAAGAATATGGCTAGGTGATAAGCCCGAAAGCGATGACTTGGACTGATTCAAATGCGCCGTCGTCGTCGAACTTCCGCTTTTTTTCATCGAAAATTCGACGTATATTGGTGAATCATAGATGAAGAGAGACCAATTTAGGTCCCATAACGTAAAACGACTAGCTGAACGCTGAAAATAAATAAAGCTGTGGTTAGCTCTAGTGCTGAAAGTATACCTACGTTTTAACGTTTTGCTACTAGATCATATGGCTGCTAGGTGCGGACATAAATTAGTTGCTGCGCTTCACTTGACTGTAAGAAATAATCACAGATATGCTCTATTCCACCCACTTAGTTCTGAATGGTATCGCATCAAGGTCTCGTTACATCTTCTATTAACCACTATGTAACTTGATCGTTTTATTAATGAAAAGGCACTCGCCACAAGTCCTCCAAATCTGTCTCATGTAATGGATATTCCTTGTGCCATTCCAAAGCTTTCAGCGCATCATCCACATAGATATCCTGTCTCATACCAGTCAACACTGAGCCGATTTGTTCATTCGCCAGAGCAATACGTAGCATTTTAACTGAGATTGAAGAGTAGGTGTGTTCTGGCTCATTCAAAAGCGGGCATACAGCGCTCAATATTCTGTCGAGATCATTGTTTTTCCGCAAGCAATCAACATAGGCATAGTCAATGAGATGGCCACACAGCTCAGCAGTCACCTATCGAACAAGTCATTAGTAGATGAGCATACAGTTCCTCGCTTTATAAACACTCAGGCGTACCTTTTGGTATTCTGCTGTCCATTCCTGGAACGTTGGCAGAGCCTCGGGTTCATCCAACGTCTCAGCATAGGCTAGTAAAGCTTTGACATCCCTCTTCAGGGAGATAAGCACTGTGTTTTCTAAAAAGTGTTTTGCGGCAAAATGATTTTGAGATAGCTTTGAAAGGTTTTCTGATATGACCTGTGCCCAAATGAACTTGGTCGCCAAAGCATCTTGTTCTATTGGCACTGTTAAAAAGGACCAATTAGCCGTGCAAATTCAATTTACTTTGAATGTAGTATGTCTTGCTTACATTCAGACATCAAATCCGATTCCATAGTGGTAAGCATTTCCAGTGACTTGGACATCTTCTCCATCACAGCATGCTCAGCTATTCGAAAAAAGCACACAGTAAGAACGGTGAACTATACTTCTTTCTCCAGGCTTCCTTCCACAACCACTCTACCTTGAGCCGTTCCATCTCCAAAGGTATGATTGACAAAGGGTCGAATTTGACCTTGATATATTGCAGTTAAGGGTCGATTGGTCATCAAAAACAACTGATGCTTGTCGCATACATCGGCAACGGTGATGCCATGTGGCTGCACTAATGCCTGTCGTTCAAAAAAGTTGAAAGGAGTCTCGACGGCTACCAAATTGTCTCGTTTAGCGCATGCTTCAATAATCTTCGGCAAGGAAACATGATCGGCTGCTTGTGGATCCGCTAACGTGTTGGAGCATATTCCATAACCACTTATGCGACCTAAATCCATGAAATGGAGGTAAGAAACAAATTAAATGGAAACCTCTCATCCATATAAATTTTACCTTTCGCGACTTCTGTATCGAGATGCTGAAAGGCGACTTCTATGTCTTTGTACAGCTGAGCAGGAGAATACGCCTGTTGTAGCATATGCAGTAATCAGCGCCCAATTCAACATCATTCGCATACTATTCAAATACTCACTCTTTTCTGCGCCATCAGCATCCTCTCTGGTGCATTGATCATGAATATATCCAGTTTGTTCGTACGCAATCGATCAAGAGACTGTGAGATCTGCATTTCCAACACACGCGGTGAAATTGAGTGATAATTTTTGTCGCGTACTTGTACGAAATCCTTTGATGCATCCAACTTCTCTACGTCGTCTTCCAGGAGATATCCTGATTTGGATACTATTGTAAGACTCTAATGCCGGCTCATATTAGTAGGAGGGAAAAACATTGTGACCCAGGTAAGAGCCTTACTTACATCGCGAGAAACCTCTCCTTTAGATATCATGTCTTGAACAGTATTGCCAATAATGGTTTCTGAAGCACCTGTTTTGCATTGTACGGTTAATGAGGGCTGAACGCTTCAGTCCAGGCACGAGTTTTACTATACTAGCCTTTTTCGAAATTGGCAGCTGTATCGATCAGGTTGATTCCGGAGGTGATGGCCTTTCGGAGAGCTGTGCCATGAGCTGCATTGTTCACTCGAAAGCCTCCAAAGCCGACTCTGCTGACTTCTTTTCCGAGTTTGCGAATCATGATCCCAGCAAAAGCACAACTCGCAAGGCGGTCGGCGCCAAAAGGTGTGACTTGTTTGGCCTTCACAGGCAGACAATGAAAAATTGCTAGATATCAGAGAGGAGTATTTGAGCTGATATTATTTATGATCTGTATATCAAGCTTACGTTTACAGATTAAAGATATCAAAAGTTCAGCAATGCTTAACGTGTAGTACTACTTCCATATAGCACTATCTTTGCATATGAAAGCTATTTCGATCCCCATTTGCATGGACGCTCGCAAGAGATCCTTTTTGCCACTGATAGTATGCTTTAGACATATTAAACACAAATCATCACACAATTATAATCACTCACCTTGAGAGATGACACACTATTTAGTATAATGTTCGTTCCATTTTCATTATGTTTCGTTTATTTCGAGTTATGTTAATTTTTTGGGTGTAAATTTGGGAATCAGTATTTTAAGTCTTCGCACTCCTTTTGTTTTGCTGCTATCGATCATTGATTGTTTGGTAGCAGCATGAATGCGGATGACCGCAATAAAAACTTACGACTAGATAAATCAGGGGACAACAAAGTGACGGAAAGCGAAAATCGGCATCCTGCCAAGTGGACTGATGGCAAAAAGAGGTGGTGAGTTGATCCCCCATTCGTTCTACTCATGGCAACACCGTCGAATGAGCGCTTCGTTATTGACAGTTTTTTCCTAGAGTATAACATGCAATAGCTCCAGGCTTTTACAGTAACTAATGTTAGATAATCACAATGCAGTATTGGCGCCAGGAAAAGCGAATCCAACATCAAACACTCGGGCACCAATGGACGCACTGACTCCGTCTCTAGTGACGACGAAGAACCACTATTTCTGTCAAAAAAACGACGTCTTCCGCCAAAGAAAGCTTTGAAATCTTTTTTTTCATTTGGAAAAGAAGCTGGATCAGATGATTCAGGCGACTGGCCATTGTCAACCTCTAGCACGGAAACAATCAAGAGGAAAGCTTCCCCTAGTATACCATCACCACACCTTGCGACTCCATCACACTCAGATTACCCTTCAAAACGTCACACTTCAGAAGGTTCTTCCATCAACGATAAAGAAAACTCAGTGAATGAAGTGACGAACTCTAATGAGAATGGCACATTGAATAAAACGCCATTACCTAGCCCTATGTTAGAAGAAGATCATCGTCAATCAATCCAATTCGAACAGGCAAAACCAGGGCTAGCTGTACTCCAAAAGGAAAGCCCCTCTCAAACAAACTATGATATACCATCAAATACAGAGACAATCGTAACATCACCAACAACAACTGAGGCAGTATCGTCCACCATACCAATACAAACAAAACCTGGTGTCAATGAAGAAAGATCTCACAAGCGTCAAGCATCAGCTGCAGGCAGTGATACAGTGAATTCAAAAATTAATGCGTTGGTAAGAACACAATGTTAAAAGAAGAAAATAATGTACGAGTCATGAAAAAATGCGGTTTGCTCAAGTTTCATTTTGCAGCACCACCGGTCACTAGGACTATCAGAAAGCTCAAGTTCAAGTGCGTCGGAAATAAAGCATTGTAAGTCAACAACACCAACTTCTTTTAAAGTGAACATACACATGAAGTTAGATATGGCTCATCAAGCATGTAAGCCAAAAGCCTTCAAGGGTTTGATGAGAGCTTTTCGACTGACAACATCTCGTTTCGGTTTCAAGCTAAACATACGAGGAGCTTCGATTCTTTAACAGACTTGATTTCACGTAACTCTCGTAAACGCACGACCAGCCATTCATCACGGGAAACGTTGCGTACAAATGAGGGAAACCCAACCCATCATCACCCGACTGGTACATCATCTTCAAGGTCTGTACCACGAAATGAACCAAACAACGATCGACAATATAGGTCGGATCCCAGAAAAACCTCTAGTCGATCTCACTCTGACAGAGGTTTATCAAGGACTGGATCACACCATGGAACTGCTGGTAATGCTCGCCCATCATCACACTCTGCATCAGCACCACCAGCACCACCACCTCCTCCAACTCATCCAATGCCGCCAACAACGACAAAAGCTATTCCGCAAAACCGAGCACAGGACAAATATGTGTTGTGGCATGGCAACGTTCGATGGGGAAACTATACACTACAGGACGTCAATTTGAAGGCGATTAATTATACAGCGGTAGTGGAAGAGATGCGATCTGTTACGTGTCATCGACCCGAATTAAGTATTACCTCGTACTTCTCGCAACAGCACCTTGCAGACTACATACGCTCTCCTCCGCATATCTTTGCTCTCAGTTTTCCTGTCGTCAGTGTTCCATATGGCAAGCTGAGGAACCTGCTGTCCATCAACAACGTGGTAAGTCATCTTGATTCAGGGAAAGTGGTTCTGTTATACGGTTATATCTGACGCTGTTGTGGTGCAATAGGCTGGATTAGTCTCACTGTCACCTCAATACTCCTTTGCTGTGGTACCATGTACATTCCCTTTGGTGTTGAACGCAGACATTGATGCGTCCCTCAAAACATCCCTGTTCTTCGTTCACATCGCACTGCCCAGCATATACCCTAATGTCCCTTCCTATCCCGCTAATTTACGTAATGGACAAGCCTTTGATATGAGTAGTGTGTATGAATGGCATATGGTCATGCGCATGTACGCTTTACCGAGCCAGGTACGTAGGAAGAGTAAAGTTAATTCCAATTTTCAACTGGTGACCTTAATCCTCTATATCCTAGGTCCTAACCATTCCATCTGGCAAATCCATCCTCATTGTGGATGAACGGCCTGAGGCAAGTAAGGTGATGTATGCCGCACAAAACGCTGGATACAGAATAACCAACAACCCCATGGACCCTAATTTGCACACCGTTCTGGTAAGGCCAAATTTGCATCTTTACAGCCCTTTCTAGCCTTGCATGCTTATGTTTCGAGCCATTGTCAATTCTGCAGATCCATTGCCGGGATTTTCCAAATGGAACTATACGGCGGTTGGAGATGATGAAGCGTCTCGGCGTTCAATTCCTATTGTTTGGTTACCCTGATCTAATTGTGACCGCGATGCCAAGTACAGAAGTGTTCCCTGAGCGCAGTGGTATGTATAAAAGGAAGACGAGAAACCAGAGTTCACATACTAAAGCTATTGCGGATCACCAGGAGGGTATGTGACGATCAGTGCTGAAGAATTGGTGGACAATCCGGAAGTTCTGGAAGGCATGATTCGTGATGTTGAAGAGGTAAAGTGGCGAAATTGTAACTTGTGAACACAATTGAAAACGACCTACTGACATCTTACTCTGTCAGCTTAACAATTACATGGAAAGCACCATAGCAACGAAATGGCAAATTGTTTTCCCCAACGACATCTTTAGCCAGATCACAATAGCTGCGGGAGAAAAACGAGAAAGGTACGCAAAGAAAATGCCGCTCGTGTTGTTACATTATATATATTTACAAGGATTGTGTTTAGGATGGATGAAACCAAGTGGGAGTTGATGAAAGCACTGGAAGGCGATCGTGTTTCAATAATATCAAGGGTATTTAAAGCTAGAGATGCTACGACTAACAAATGGATGGACCGCGTGGCACAGGCATTTGCTTGCAAACGACGATACTTTGTTCAGGTCACCTCTGCGAGGTTGGACAATGCATCTCATCGCGTTAGCACAGTTGATCCGCAAGGGTTACAAAAACGATACAAGCCAATGACTAGCTTTGGAACTCGTTCATAATCTGTACATAAACCAACTACGATTCTCGCTTCACTGTAATTTACAAATGAAATATCAATAATGGCACCGCAGAATGTGTGTATGTTACCAACTCCATACTACATACCGATTAATTAGCGTAATGGTACAAGGTGACGATATAGTCGGCATAATACTTGAGAACAAGGCTGAGTTGCTTGCGCGTGATGCCTTCTCGAAACACAATTTCATCCATAGGATGCCGACCATTGAGATAAGGAACCAGCCTGTGAAAAATTTGCCACAGAAGCAATGTCAGAAATTAAAATGTTCTTAGAAACCCTCTGATTCCTCACTTTCCAAAAGATTTCAATCCAAGTTTTCCCACCCTTACCTTTGAAATAAATCTGCGACTTCACGAGGCGCTTTATCCGATGCAAATCGCTTAAGCCAGTCGTCCGTGGGGCTAGACCCAAGCTGATCGTCTGATGTCGACGTCGGGGATACCTCCTTAGGGATTGGGAGTAATACCAAATACATATGCAACTGAATGACCAGGTCAAATCTCAGTAGATACATGATGGCAACGCAATACTGCTGGCGTAATTCTTTCGATGGAGTGATCATGTATAATGGCCGAGTAGAAGAAAGCTCGGATAGTAACGTTGGAAGATCCAGGCCAGGAACATGAGACTTGAAATCAGCTTCCAGCTCTTTGAAACTAAAATGAAAAAGCACCGTGCATTAGAAACCGAGCTTTCATTGTACTAGTTACTGAACACTTACTTTTCCATTTTAGCGACAGGCGAAATGGCGTAGACGTTTCGTGCATGAATGGGATGGATAAGTTTCGCTTTTCGCCAGTAAATAAGATGGGCGGCCAGACGGTAAATTTGCGCCAGTGAGCAGTCCAGCAATAAATGCAATTCTTGCAGGTTCTGCGTTGGTGTCAAAATTTGAACGAGCTGTACCAAGGTTGGATTGGAGTCTAGAGGCATACTTTTCAACACTTCTTCTGGATCCTCCAAAAGCAAGAGCGTATGGTATGGGCACAGAACGGGGTATTTGTCGTATTCATAGGCTCCAACATAGATGCTAGCCACAGATTCATTCACGGGATTAGTAGCGCCAGGATACTGTAACATCATGGACAGCTTTTGTTGGTTTCCAACCACGGGCAATTGAAGTGACAAGTCGATAAAATCGTTGACAATGACATGAGCAATGGAGTTGGAAGACAAGCTGGTAAAGATGTGCTTGATGTCCCGAGCAAGAGATGACTCGGCCAGAATCGATAACATCACTTGCGAATAAGGAGTTCCGTGGTTGGTAGCTTCTTCCTTGATAGCCAGAACTTTATCAGCCTCGCGTTTCACATACTCGCATCGGAGCTGTTCATACCGAAGTGCAGTGGTGTATCTCTTGATAATATGGTCATACAATATATCGACCTGATTATTGAGTTCAAGATCTGGCGGGCTGATGACGAACACGACATGAAACTGGGTAATGTGAGATGAAGAGTGGGAGTCGTCCACGGCCGGGTTAGAGCCTTTACTAGTTCGCCTATGCCCGTTACCATCATCATTGGATTGCCACTTTTTCTGCTGTGAAGGTTGTTGCTGAGCTTGTTGCTGGTGGTCGTCGGCCGTGAGACTGATAGGGTGACCAACAAAGGTCAGATCGTCAATGGTCATTTGAAACTTTCTGTCTCTTAATGGAGATTTGGGAGCCAATGCGTCTGCCAGAAAACCAGTGTCGATACCGAAAATGGAGTCTCTACCTTCAAATTGGCTGTGAGAATCATGGTGCTGCTGCTGCTGTTCGTTTTGCTGCTGATGTTGTTGCTGCCGCCATGCTATACCATACACATTTTCAGACGAGGTAGGTTCAGATTGTTTATGACTCTGCTTCCTTTGCGGATCGGGAGGGTAACTAAATACATAGTGGTGACCACGCGTTGAGCTAATAACCAACACAATGGCTAATAGAGATGACGCCATTCAGAACCAATCCAATATGTGGAACACAAAGAAATGGGTTGAGTTAAGGCAAGATTTTTTGAAGGAAAAAAAGGAATGGGTGGTTTACAAAGTGGTATTGGGGGTAATTTGAGAAGTAGGAAGGGGGCACGTGATTTAAACCAATCCATCATAAAGGTTCAGCGCTTGGACGATGGTAGGGTCTTGTTTAGAACCTTCTCTGAACTCCTCCATACTCAGCTTTCCGTCTTTGTTGGTATCCATTAACTGGAATATCTTATCGACTCTTTTCTCTGGCGTATCCTCATCTTCTGGTAATTTCACCATAGATCCAACCATTTTATAGATAGCATCAACGATCCTCAGCATTTCCCCACGGGTGATATATCCATCATTATCAATATCGTACAACTAAGAGTGACTGATTAGGAAAGCTTTCTCACGATCCATGCGAAGTTTTGCAAATCAATTTCATTCTTACCTGGAACGCCCCTGCAAATGTAGAGTTTCAAAAGGTAGAGGAACGCAGGATGAGAATGTGTCAGTTGAAAGCCTCCGAGTATGCCCATTCAAAAACCCATCATACGTACAAACCAACTTCTCGTCCAGTTCACCTCGACTAGTTACTGAAAGTGCACATATGAACTCGGTAAAGTCGATGGTGCCGTTCTTGTCGGAATCGAATACATTGAATACATAATCTGCAAACTTGGACGGATCACCGAACGGAAAAAATTGTTTATAGATCTTTTGGAACTCGGTCTTGTCGAGTTGGCCGGTGGGGCAGTCCTTGAGAAAGCCTTTATACCTAATATGAAATAACAGAGAGACGACATTGACGAAATTAGGATATACAAGCCTTTGTAGGAACTACACGGGATATGGGGGCTGTATTTACCATTGCTGTAACTCTTTCTTATCAACTAGTATTGGTATGAAAAGTAGTTGTTAGTCATTGCCTAATGATTTGACTGGGGCTGACATTACTGTTCGTGAAAAACACAACATACATCTGGTTGATTTCTGCAATTCGCTTAGTTGCTCTGGACTTAATTTACTTTGAGCTTTGCCCATTGCTTTGAAGAGGGTTTTACAAGAAGAGAGGAGGTGAGGAAAGTAAAAGTGAAAAGGGAAAGGAAGTGTATATATAAAGTGGGAGTTTGCTGTACTACGTCATTGATCGAAGCTTCCATTACATTAAGGTGCACTTGTTCTTCTTTTGTTTCTTCTGACCGTCACGCTGGCTACGGATTAATTTTACAACGCTGTAAAATGATCGTTCTACATTGACGCACGTTTTAGCGCTTGTTTCAATGAAATCGCATCGTATTTTCCGTGCCATCGCTGCTCCTTCGTCTCTAGATACTTCTCGTTCCGTCACTTTGTCGCACTTGTTACCAACCAGCATTAATGGCACTTCCTCGTCATCAGCATCTTTTACTCGAATAATTTGGTCGCGGAACCCTTGTACCCTGTCAAACGTTGCTCGGCTTGTGATTGAGTAGACTACCAGAAAACCTTCGCCATCTCGTATCCATTGATCGCGCAGTGCGGTATATTCCTCTATGAATTTTTTTTTTTTTAAATAAAACAAAGAGGGTCAGACGATGAATGGACGATCAATTAATTATTTTTGAATCTGCCAAGCGAAAGCCCCTCCCCCAGTTGAACGTTCCGCCCAAAAAAAAATGAATTGCCGCACAATATCTTGTGTTTCCGTGGGAGGATGATACTGCGATCGACCACCAGAATTGGTGTGCCAAAGAAGCCTCTTTATAACATGCCCGAAATGTTGGGTGCATTACATACCTTGGCCTGCTGTATCCAGTACTTCTAAAACACATGCTTGATCATCTATAACCACTTGTTTTCGGTATGAATCTTCAATAGTAGGGTCGTATGTCTAATTTAAAAAGTATTTTCGGATTAATCGATCATTATCAGAGCGGGAATGGATGAGTGGCGGACGTTGCGGAGGTCCAAATAGCTTTTAAAAACGGTTACCTCTACAAGAGAAAGAAAAGATTGGGTGGAGGGAAAAATTGCAAAGGTCAGGAACAAAAATTGGGGTCATAATCACCACCCCCTTGCGATCAACATGGAAAATCAGGTGTTTCCAGTCCATCCATGCTAAGCAAATTGGTTGGGTGACTTACCTACAAAGTGATTCAAACAGAGTTGAATCGTCAGCGCTGTCTAATAAAGCAGTAGACATTTCAAGATTAGTCTAGATGCACCTCGGATCTCGCTGCCCATCCGAGATTTTACCTTGCCAACGCCTCCATCGCCCAAAACTACCAGTCTATAGAGCATCATTTTCCCAGATTGCAAATGGAAGAATGAGGAGAAGTTTAAAGAATGGTGTTAATGTCGGCTGAAAATATGTTCTCAGTGTAGAAAAAAATATGCGGTGTATCTGTGGTACAACGGCTGGATGGCCAGGGCCCGTTAACTAAAAGTGATCTGATAGATGAGTCCCTTCTTACATAAGAGAAGCACGTTGTCTTATACTGTATAGTGAATATGCACATGTTCCTTTACATAAATGCCACAGCACTTACAGTGTTTCTTTGTCAACTGGAGGTTTACTTTTATTCTTTATTTACTAATTTGGGGGATTCCTATTGAATGCCTCCCATATTGATATACTTGATGTTCTGGTAATCGGAAATTCCATATAAAGATCCTTCGCGGCCCATACCGCTCTCCTTGACTCCACCGAAGGGAGTGTAGCAGTTGGAGACTATACCAGAGTTGGCACCGACGATACCTACTTCGAGCTTCTCAGCAACACGCCAGACACGACCAACATCCCGGGAGAAGAAATAACCAGCAAGGCCAAATTGGGTATTGTTGGCAAGTTCAATGACTTCGTCTTCAGTTTCGAATTCAAAGAGTCCAGCCACAGGTCCAAAGATTTCTTCAGTTGCAATTCTCATTTCCTTGGTCATACCTGAAATAACAGTAGGCTCATAGAAGTTACCGCCGGCATGCTTGCCTCCCACGAGCAGCTCGCCACCTTTGGAAACAGCATCGTCCACCAATGTGGTCACTTTCTTGACAGCTGCATGGTTGATCAAAGGTCCAAAGTTGGTTTCTTTATCGAATCCATGACCTATGCGGAATTGGGCTACCTTCTCTGCGAGTCGGGATGCGAACTCGGGATAAATGCCTTTTTGCACATACATTCGGTTAGCGCACACGCAAGTTTGGCCTGTGCCTCGGAACTTGGATGCAATCGCTCCTTCGACGGCAGCATCAACATCCGCATCGTCAAACACAATAAACGGTGCATTTCCACCGAGTTCCATGGAAATCTTCTTCATCGTGTCTGATGATTGCTTCATAAGAAGTTTTCCAACAGCCGTCTATAAAGTTTACCATTAGATCCCGCCCATCCATATAAAGTAACTAAAACGTAAACCTTACCGAACCAGTGAAAGAAATCTTTTTGATGATAGGGTTGGTGGTCAGCTCAGTACCAATATCTTTAACGTGGGCGTCGGTGGTGACAATGTTGATGACACCAGCGGGAATGCCAACTCGCTCAGCAAGTTCGCACAAAGCCAGGGCGGAGAATGGGGTTTCAGCACCTGGCTTAATGACCACGGTACATCCGGCAGCAAGAGCAGCTCCCACTTTACGAGTAATCATAGCATTAGGGAAATCTGGAAACAAAAGAGTGGTGAGACCAATGTGCACTGAATATGTTTCACATTATTCTACTTACTCCAAGGGGTAATGATACCGACCACACCAACAGGTTGCTTAATGGTGATATATCTTTGGCTGGCCACGTTGTTAGGGATGACAGCACCATAGGACCGGACAGCTTCTTCAGCAAACCATTCGATGAAGGAGGAACCGTAGATAATTTCTCCCCGGGATTCAGCGAGAGACTTGCCGTTCTCCCAGGTCAAGATGGTAGCCAAGTCTTCTTGATTCGCCATCATGGCGTCATACCACTTCTTCATCAAATCATGGCGCTCCTTTGCCGTCGTTCGGGACCATGTCTTAAATGACGCTGATGCAATATCAATGGCTTCCTTTGCATCTTCTACGCCCATATCCGGGACTTTACCGATTTCCTCACCGGTGGCCGGGTCTATGACGCTATTGTTAGTCATTGCATTGCATACCGAAAAATCACGCTTTTAACTACTTACCTGTGACAGCGAACGTTTCAGCATTCTTGGCTTGGACCCACTTGTTATTAATGAAAGCCGCGTTTCGTAAAAGGCTGGGATCTTTGAGCTATGGCGGGCGTTTAAGCTTATGACTAAGTGAATATCTCCTGACCCGTAAACCCACTCACCTTTGGAATGGTAGCTGTGGTGATCATTCTGTAGTACTGTGAGAAAGAAGGACGCTGTGTCACCGGCTTATTAAGGCAGCGCTTCAAATATGTGGAGGAAATGGATTTTAACATGTCTCTTTGAAGGATTTGCACATGAAGTAAAGATGACAGCAACCAAACTTTTATAAATGGTGATGCTGGGAAGACGGACCTTGAAAAAGTCACCCACGCTTACAGTGACAAATACTGCATCCAATCAAGTTCACTTCATGACAAACATCTGTACGTTACGGCCAGCGTATCTCCTCATCTAAAATTCTCAGCTTTACTAACGTCTGCTAATTAAAACCCTCTATTTCTTTGGTATCGTGGCTTCTAATTATCGGTGTTTTCACCTTGGGTGGTTGTCTTTGCCTTTGGCGGCGGTGGTGGCTGCTTTTTCTTCTTTTTCATACTCAATGGATTGGGCTGCTTGGGTCCCTTTCTCTTTCGCTTCTTGGAGGCTGCTTCTTCCTTCGCTTCACCGTTTTCACCTGGCGTTACCGCCTTCTTCTGTTGATCCTTCAACTCCTTTTTCTTCTTCTTCATGAAGGAAAGTTCCTTCTCATTGGGTAAGGTTTTCGCTTTTTCAAGTTGTGCCATTTTGTTCTTGGTAGCCTTGCTGGGTGGTTCTAGCACGACGACGCTGCGGTTGATATGAATCAGTGGAACTCCAGGCACGCTGCGGAGAAATTTTCGAAGGTCGGCATCTTGGCTAGCAATACAGTAATTATGCGGGTTGTCCTTGTCAATGATCTCCTTGATGCATTGTGCGCTTGATACCGGCTCAACGTGCTTGCATCGTCTTCGTTCAAATCGCTTGGATGCTATAACCGCTCCACTAAAATCATCTCCTTTGCTTCGTAACTCTGCGATAGCGCACGACGTGATAACTGTAACCATCATGTCAATTTAACCGTACTCTATGATTGATCCTTAATGGTCTTGATAGACTTACGCTGTTTGGTTGGTCCCATTAGTGTGCTTGGTAAAATATCTTTCATATAAATTTTGTTATTAAGACCTTCTTGTACGAAGTCACCGTCAACTAGTAGAATGACAATATGTTAGCAATTCAAGTCGAATGGAGTGGGTATAGATCTTGCTGCTTAACGTACGTAGAATTTGGTATGGTGTTCGGAATCCAAATGCAGTTTGATAGGAGTGCATTGCACGCTTATATACTTTTTGTCGCTTTGCCCTCATTTTAGAATTAGGTGTGGTGAATATGTGTGTCTCTTTGCAATTCGTATCTTAAAAAAAAAAGTTGGACGAAGTGCGAATTCAGCACCGACACAGATGAAACGCAGTCACGTAGGCACCTCTCACTTCATCACAACACGGCTAAGAGGCCCCCCAGGTTACTAGCTAACTAGTAATGAAGAATTAATATGTGAAGCTTTTAATAGTAAATATAATCATACAATGGCCATTGTGCTAAAATATGGGCACCTCTCTCTTTAAGCGAATAGCCAAAAAATCAGATATTTTTGTCAGTGAAATCACTGAAATTATGGGTGGCTTGGACGTCAACGAGAGGTATTCAACAAATATCCCAGTTGCTCCTTGAAATAACTCTTACTTAATTTTATAGGACAACATGGCCTCGACCCTCCTTCGCGGCACTTTGTCCGCCTTTTCAAGAGCTGCCATTGTCCACACCACCTCTAAAGTCAATCTATTGGCCCCCATCGCCTGCCGAACAATTCGCAATGCTTCAACCTACAGTGCTGCCACCAACTCTCAGGAAGACATGCTCGCCTACCGAGAAAAGCCTGACTCACTTTCATACTTTACCGGCAACTACAAGTACAATGACCTCCTCATTGAGTTGAATGCCATGTACAAGCTTCACAATAAGCCACAACAACAAGCCAGCACTGCTGCTGTCTTACCATCCGATCTTGCATCTGAAGCCGAGCCTTCCAACCAAGTGTATACCTGGAAGCTTCGAGATAAGATGTCTGAATTCTTGGGTATCCCGCTCACCACCTCACAATGGAGAAAGATTGTCACACAGCTCAACATGCTCGCATCGCTGCCAAAGCCTTTGCCTGTACAAGTCGAAAGTGAATTGTCCAAGTATACTCGATTTGACTCGGCTCAGCAGACACAAATCAAGCGAAAAGAGTTGGATGATTTGGGCCGATCCTTTGCAGTCGGCCGAAGAAAGGAGTCCAGCGCTCGATGCTATGTAGTTGAGGGAGAAGGCAAAATCATGGTCAATGGACAAGAACTTGGCGCATACTTCAACCGCCTTGTCGATAGAGAAGAAGTCACCTGGCCATTTGAATGCACTAGCACTCTTGGAAAATTCAACGCATGGATTGTTGTTGAAGGTGGTGGTTCCACTGGCCAAGCTCAAGCCATCAAGCTTGGTCTTGGTAAAGCTCTGCTTGTTCATGACCCTGAGTTGAAGCCAACTCTCCGAAAAGGTACAGTATATAGGGATGTTATACGCATGACACATATTCTCTTTTTCTCATTCTTGAAAATTTTGCAGCTGGATGTGTTACTCGAGATCCAAGAGTTGTTGAACGTAAGAAGGAAGGTCAGAAGGGCGCTCGTGCCAAGTACACCTGGTAAGAAAAGCAGACTTTTGCAAATGTTTTAGAAGGTTGAATGAAAGTACTGAATGCATGTTTTTTCTTTTCTTTCTTTTTACAGGGTCAAGCGTTAATTGCTTCATTTGCACCACTAACAATACAACATACCGTACACCCACCCACCAAGGCACTTTCATAGAATTACATACTGTTTTTTGCGACAAGGCTTGCGTCAATTACATATCATCCAGCATTGGCGCAGACTCTGTTGCACAATACTGTATATACACGCTATTTCTTGACGCTGGAATGCAAGCATAGCAAAGAAAAGAAAAAAAAACCTGAAAATAAACTAAAATGCAACGTTTTGAATATTGAAAGAAGTCTGTCACTGCCGCGCTCTATTACTGCCACCGCAGCATAGGAATGTTTTAACACAGAGGTTTTATAAAACTGCTCACACCAACTCTTCTTTTTTATTATAAGGACTATACGTTGATTAATCTATGCAGTGCCAGCAAGCTCGGTCTTACCGATGACCTGGACTTTGAATCCCATGCCTCGAAGCTTAGGAGCATCAAGAATGAGACGACCATCGAACAAGAAAGCAGGCTTATGCATTTTCTCGTAGATCTGGCTATAGTCGAGGTTTGTATCCTTGAACTCATCCCATTCTGTGCAGATAATCAATGCATCAGCACCGTCGGCAGCCTCCATAGCA
Organism: Umbelopsis ramanniana AG; assembly: GCF_025399195.1. Taxonomy (NCBI): domain Eukaryota; kingdom Fungi; phylum Mucoromycota; class Umbelopsidomycetes; order Umbelopsidales; family Umbelopsidaceae; genus Umbelopsis; species Umbelopsis ramanniana. Next base: position 83,046 of record NW_026252150.1, read on the forward strand.
CTGCCGCAAATTTGAACATGTTGTTCGACTTGCTTTCGGTTGTCCAACACGCCAGGCTCAGTCAAGTCCATCATGATTTGCTCATGTTCGACCTTGGGGTCATAGATGGCAACGCGAGCATGTTCTTGAATAAAGTCCTTGATCAAGGTAATGGCGGCTGATTCACGAGTGTCACCGGTATCCTTCTTGAAGGCAAAGCCAAGGACAGCAATCTTCTTGTTGGTGATGGTGTTGAACAAAGTGGATATGATACGCTGGACAAATCGCTTCTTTTGATATTCGTTCATATCTACGACTTGCTTCCAATAGGCAGCAACTTCAGGTAAATTCAACTGCGTTGACAGATATACCAAGTTCAAAATATCCTTCTGGAAACAGCTGCCTCCGAAACCAACAGATGCCTTGAGGAATTTGGAGCCCAACCGTGAGTCACGACCACAGGCATAAGCAACTTCATCAACATCAGCACCAGTAGCTTCGCAAATGGCGGAGAGGGCGTTGATGGAGGAAATGCGTTGTGCCAACATGGCATTAGCAGCCAACTTGGAAAGTTCGGAAGACCACAAGTTGGTGGTGATGCAGCGGTCTATTGGGACCCAATGGTTGTAAACACTGACAAGAGCGTTTTGTGCCTTGATTCCCTCGGGTGTTTGCAAAGCACCAATCAAGACACGGTCAGGGTTCATCAAATCCTTGATAGCTGTACCCTCGGCCAAAAATTCAGGGTTGGATAAAATGTCAAATCGGATGTTCTCTGTGCAGTTGGCATCCAAAATAGTGCGCATGGATTGAGCGGTTCTACAGGGCACAGTTGACTTTTCCACAACGATCTTGGAGCTCTTGGAAACTTGAGCAATGCGACGAGTAGCAGCTTCAATGTAAGCCAAGTCAGCAGCCATACCAGCGCCCAAACCGGACTTCTTGGTAGGAGTGTTGACAGAGACGAAGATCAAGTCGGCCTCTTGAATGCCTTTATCGACGTCGGTGGTGAAGAACAAGTTTTTACCTCGTCTTGCCATGACTACTTCCTCCAATCCTGGTTCGTAGATAGGTAGCTTATCGCTGTTCCAGGCATCAATACGAGCTTGATTGAGATCGACGATGGTGACCTTAATATCGTGGCACTTGTAGGCGATGACAGCACAAGTAGGTCCGCCAACGTAGCCAGCACCAATGCAGCAGATGGACTTGATGGACATACTGTTATGAATAGAAGAGGATGTTGAAGAAGTTACGAGAGTAGGAAAACACTACGTTTATACTTGGCATTCAGATTGGCTTATATAAATAGGCACCAATATCACCGAGGAGCTTCCCCCGAAAACAAATTTACGGACAGGATGTGTTTCTCTCCGTCTCCTTGTTCATGGCCACCAGCATTGGCCTTTTCATTGTTATGCATGCATATGTATTTTAATACATCTCCTTAAGGTTTTAGCCATAGATAATGGAGCAATTGTTGGCTTCCGAGCTTGACTCTCAACCATAGATGCTTAAAGAATAATTTTGTACAATTTTGGTTCCCTGACTTACCTGGCACAAATATATCCGTTTCATCCCATATCACCGTCCACTTTCTCCTATGTCAGTATGCTTGATAAGCATTTTCAAAAAGGGTATTCTCGTGCCCTCGGTAAAGCAGAACTACCCCCCAAAAAAAAAAAATTCTCAATGAGTAAAACAAAGTATAGGTAGCCAAGCAGAAACTTGTGTTGATGTACTTACATGGCTTGCAACGATCATACTGGCCTTGCTAGTTCGTCGGATGCAGATACCTCGTGGCATAATTATAACATATCTTTCTAATTTTACCTTGTTCCCGAATATTTGCGGGTAACTAAAACAATACCCTTCGGTGACAATACGAAACGCACCGTTATACCCAATTTTAATTTCGACTGAATCAAGGTTCAATCAATCCACCACGGTGTTTTGAACGACCTGAAAATGGACAGATGTTTGATTATAAACCTTGAATGATGAATAAGCTAGCCAGCCATAGCGAATTTTATGATGGGTATTTCTCCACGTCCAAAATATTTTGACTGTCGCAGTCGTCAAGTAGCAACATGATCTCTATGAGCTCATTCAAAGGTAAACACAAAATAAAGATGGCTTGGCTTGGGTGGAAACAGAACTATATTACAAGATTTTAAAACAGATGCAGTGGCAAGATATAAACTATTTGCTAGATCTAATTCGTTGGTGCAATATTTTCATTCTCAAATGAAGGGTTTTTGAAAAAGAACTGCAGCGAAAATTGCTTAGAGTCTTTATCCCAATACGTCCAGAACTTTCCCTGACTCTGATCGATTTCCTTGCTTTGCACCTTGAATGAAATGGTTTCGTATGGTTCTGCGGCAATCAGCAGATACTGATGAGTTTTGGTAGGTTCTTCAATCTTTTGCTCATACGCAGACATGAAACGATGTCGTGGAGTTACGTCGTTTGCGATCTGAGGTAACTGGACTTGGAACAGGAGACCCATCTGGCGAGTGACTGGATCTCTCACCTTTGTGACTTTGTAACCCGGTCGACCGATCTTGATGATGTTACGTCGAGCTTGCAATGGACCTTGGTTGGGTCCAGTGACTGTAGGTGCATTAGACGCATCCTGAGCATCACGAGCAGCTCTTCGTGCCAAGTTGGTCTGATGCTTCTTTCCTTGTGTGTGGGCAAGGTACGATCCTTCGTTGGTGTGTAGTGTCAAACATAATTTACATTCGTAAGATCCCAAGTGGTTTTTCATAAAGTAGGGATCTTTGCTAATGTCGATGGTTTCGAGGGCCAGCTTTCGAAGACGTTCACGACGATTGACATTGCTTTCTGAGGCGCTTGCAACACCACCACCACCTGTCTTGCTTCCTACACGATTCTGGAAATCCATGGTTGACAAATGTGTATGATCTGAATGGTGCTGTGCGTAAAAATCTGGTTTTGATTACAGGCCAAATCACGTGTTTTCTCCCTACATAAAAGCTAGAGTTCACCATTGACACGCCAGCTCTACAATAGCATCCTCATCTATATATGCATTCAATCAGATTTCTTTGTTTGTTTGATCTTATCAATGCCAAGGTTGAGTATTAAGGCAAACTTCTTTAATTTCAATATAATATGTCGGCCTAAAGGTACGCCGGACGATTTTTTTGCGTCCGCAGCCAAAAATTTCCTTTCATTTTTCTCAAAAGCGAACGCCGTTTTGAAACAGCAAAACCAACAAAGTAAATAGGTAAGTTGATACAAAAAGGAACAGCGTCCACGCTGCCCTGAGCTACTACAAAGCACTGGCAGTTCTTAGGTTACTGACTTCACCATGGTGGAATAACAGCTCTAATGCCTCGGCCGCCGTCTGACATTTGGAATCATTTCACCACCTATGACGATCCAGGAAGTCGAATCAAACGAGCTCGATGCCACTATTGCGACCATCAGCAGGCATCCAGTATAACCCGATTATACAGGCACTTGACACGAATATGTCCGCATGTACCTGACGTGGTGCGTCAAGAATTATCTTCACGCAACCTTGGGAAAGGCAAACATCACCCTCCGTTCGTTACGTACGAGACAAATACCACGGCTGACTTAGATGATGCTCTACAAGTTCTGGCAAGGGCGTCCTACAACTTGCCATCTACGCAGGTTTCATCGTCAGCCTCTCGCGTGGTAGTCTCTCCAGGTAACCTGGATGTCTCGCACCAAGCTACATTAGACTGGAGTCTTGCTCGTGCGCTATTTGCCGCGGATGTGCCGTTCAAAACTATCGAAAATCCACACTTTGTACAATTTCTCAATCGCCTCAACCCAAACTACAAACCTCCGTCGCAGAGGCAACTGCAGCAGCTTTTATTAAAGCGAGAGCATTGGGATATACTTGCAGATAAACGAACGACCACCAAGGACTGTGCTGATGACGATTCGACCGACTCAGAAACTGAATCAGGCCCAGTACACATGGAAGCTTAGACATGTGCAGACATGAGATCATAAAACTGAGACCATAGATTCAAACCTGTACCTTTTTTTGCATCCAACCAACCAATACATATAACTTTTTGATTGACTGCTCTGGCTTTCTTTTTATTGAGGTAGATAAATATAGAAGCTCTTGCAATCAAGGACTACTTGAAAATTCAAGAGAAGTAGAAGCCGTATTCGTTGTTAACGGGAATATTAGTGGCAGTGTGCTCTAAGAACTGGGGCAATTTACGACGACGGAGAGTGTCGTCAATGGCAGAGCCTAGCTTGATCAAAGTAGGCTCAGAGTAAGCAGTTCCCCATAAACTGATTCCAAAGGGAACACCTATTTAAACAAACCAACACGCGTCAACGACCGAAATGAGATACCATGCAGCTCACGATGCTCGTCACTTACCAAAAGGATCGATGCCAGCAGGAATAGTTACGATAGGATAGCCCGCTTGAGCAGGGATTTGAGTACACAAGCTCCAATTGTCAGAGGGAACAAGCAGAGCTTCAACTTTATGGTTCTTCAAAGCAGCATCGATGCCTTGCTCGCGAGTGGTCTTGTGTATATAAGCGGCAGCAGCGGTGTATTCTTCTTCAGTGAAAGGGTCGCTATCGCATTGTACGAGAAGCTCTTGTTTGAAATACTTCATCTCAGTGTCTTGGTGGTCAAGGTTGTATTGGATGATGTCGCTGAGGGTACGAACAGGAGAGGACTTGAGCTCGGAGAGATAGTTGTTCAAGTCACGCTTGAATTCATAGCAAACAACGGTGAACTCTGACTCGTTATTGAGACCGAGTCCATTTTTGTACATCCAATTCCACGCAGGAGGGTCGGATGAGATGATTTCAATGCTAGGCAGGTCAGTATTGTTAACAATGATGGCACCAGCCTTCTTCAGTTCATCAATGGCGCTGAAAAGTTGAGGGAGCTGGTTCACGGTTGTAGAGGATTGCCATACACGCTTCCACGGGATACCAATACGAACACCCTTCAGAGCTTTCTTGGAAGAAACAAACTTGGTATAATCATGTGGGACACGACCCTTTTGTTCCTCAGTGACGGGATCGCGCTTGTCAATACCACGAATAGCATTCAATACATGAGCAGCGTCTTTGAAAGTTCTACCAAATGTACCGACGGTATCTTGAGAATGGGATTCAGGGATAACACCATTTCGGGAAGTGATACCAACAGTTGGTTTGATACCAATGATCCCAGCGCGTTGAGCAGGGCCGATGACACTGCCATCTGTCTCAGTACCAATGGCGACCGTAACCAAGTTAGAAGACACAGAGTGGGCACTTCCGGAAGATGAACCAGCGGGATCCTGAGTGAGATTGTATGCGTTCCGAGTCTGACCACCGCGAGCAGACCATCCTTCCGAATAGTTGTCTGACCGAATGTCAGCCCACTCAGCCAGGTTCGCCTTGCCCATAATGATAGCTCCAGCTTGACGTAAAAGTGCAACAACATGGGAATCACGCGGTACGATCGATCCAATTAGTGCTACCGGGACCAAAAAAAAACTCAAAATATCAATCTGCAGCTCATGTGTGAAACAGTAGAAATACAATTTAAGGGTCCATTTTAAACTTACCGTCAGAACCGCAAGTGGTGTTCATCTTATCGGCAGTGGCAATATTATCCTTGACGAGGATGGGAATACCGTGCATAGCACTACGAACCTTGCCGTGATGACGCTCTTTGTCAAGGTCATCAGCAATTTTATACAGGTCAGGGTTGAGCTCAATGACACCTCTAAGGAAGATTTTTAGTTGCCGTTTTCGAGGTGACATGAAACCCAGTTTCATGTCACATTATATCATACATGAGGACATCATGCATGTAAGAAAAAAAAATTATAGCACGTACTTCATGTAAGGATTGATCTTTTCAACACGGTCCACATAGCATTCCACAAGCTGGTGACTGGTTAAGCGACCAGATTTCAATCTTGCTTGAATACTGTCAATAGTAGCTTCTTCCAGAGTAAACCCATGACATTTTGGCATAGGAAAAGGATTGGTAGCAGCTTCCGCTCCTGTGGAAAGAACGCAAGCCATCACGGCGAGAGACAACGCTGTGAAAGACCGCATTATTAAGGTGGATAATAAGGAAGGGAAGGATAACAAATGAAAAGAAGGAGGAAAAGTAAAAAGACCGTAGGCGCTGTCGACTTTAACCTTGCGGGATATTTTTCTGGGAGCACAGGCATGCAATCGACCCTAATTTTTTTTTGGCTCGGAGCATGGTAAAGTATACACCTCATTCAACAAGCACACAACTTTGTTTTCAAGGGCTGTTCGCTGAGTACACCGGTGTTTTATTCTGAGGCCATATTAGTAAAAATCCACATCGCCTGAGGTTTCTGTACCATTGTAGACAGGGACCGGGTTATAAAACACTATCAATTAGTACATGCTAGCCATTCTTTTCAACAGTCCCGTAACATTTCCAAATTCAAAGTGGCCTTCTTCTCTCTACTTCCCTTCGATTCCTCTTTTTCTGTTCTTGATTACAATTAACCTGCTGATTTATGGTGAACGCAACAGAACTATATCCGAATACCCCCACGCCGGATCTCGACGTTTCTGATTGGGATTTTGATCCGGGCTACAAACTACTGATGGGAGAATATGTAAGTTTCTACAATACTGTCTCTATAGTAACCCTTGATGTGAAGCTCATCCACCGTAGCAATCTTCGGTCTTTATGTACCTGAACCTTACTCTAAACCCAGCAAGTATTGTTTGCGGCTCCATTGTATGCATCATCCTTCTCGCCATTCGAGCGTATGATAAAACCTTGGTCGATCGTGTAAGCTTACGCTTGACTGCCGTTGTTAGTGCAGTGGATGTCATCAAGGCGGCCGCGTACATTATCTTCACATACGTAGAGACTCCCGGAGCTACATGTAGTGCTACTGCTTGGTTTGTCTTATTCCTCACAAATCTATATACCTTTTTGTCAGTTGCCATTGCTTTCAATCTCCAATGGGTAAGTTTAGGAAAAAATTTATTTAGGTTGACTGAATGATGGTACATTGATATTTCTGGAACCCCTGGCACTATCAATCACTAGATCTTTCTACATAAGAATCCAGTCCATAGGCATCTCGAGGCCGCATACTTTTCAGTCTCCATAGCTCTAGCCTTCATCACAACCATCCCGCCTTTGGTAAGTCACCGCATTGAATGTAGATACTTCTGCTCAACCGCGCTGATCGCCGAAATGTCAAATGCACCGTTTATGTTGTGCTACCATAGGCTGCCGGGCGACTGGGCTATGATCCATTCTATGGGTCCTGCTGGTTCAGGTCCTACTCTTCAAAAAGCACTATCGCTTGGGAATGGGCCACGTTCCTTATCTGGAACCTTTTAGGGAGTATATACTGCTTTTTGGTGGTGGTTGCCGTCATCCTCCGACTACGACAAAATGTCTCTATTCTCGGAGCCTACACATCTAGCAAAGCATCACCCGATGCTACCACTCAGCAGAAGTCTAAAATAACTCACCGGCTGTTACGTCAACTAGTTTTTCGAATTTCCATGTATGCTTTGATACCCATAATCACGCAAGGCGGCTGGTATATCAGTGAAATGATAATGCAGTTTCAACATCGCCTGGTAAGCCCCCCCCCAAAAAAAAAGAGACTGCGATTTTCCTCAAAAAAAAAAGGCGGGAAAAAAGGAAAACTTGGAAGCTAACATGATACATTTGTTCCATCTGTGTGCAGGACACTGGCATTACATATTGGGCCATTTCTGGCACCGATTTACCAGGTGTTTTGAATTTACTGGCATTCTGTATGGACCCCGCCTTATCCAATGCTCTAAGTGTTATCAAATTGGCCATGATTGAAAGATATGGGGATACAAATTCGCCCAATGCGAAAGACCACAAATTCAAGGCATGGATTACAAGAACCTTATTTGGCATTAAACGGCTCCATACCAATGACTCTCCATATTACCGCATGTCGGGAAGTGACAATGTGAACTCCAGCGACACTGTTGTTGATATAGACCCACAAAATTTGCCACTTACACATTATCCGGTCACCGGGAAATCGGCACCGTCATGTTCCAGAGGATCCACAGCCGCAATCAACCAAGGACCGCGCGACTACGAGATGCATTGCATTGACAACGCCAAAGAAGATAACGGAACAAAAAGACGCAGCGGAGGTGATGAGGAAGAATTTCGCACTGTCATCCGCGGCTTATGAGCCGTCCAGCAAGTTCATTATCTGTATGTTGGTTTCCTGTATTCATGAATTTTTCATTTTCTCTAGAAGGCTCAGTGACACTTTGAACTGGCTTTAACTTCGTCTTGATCCTTCCCATTTTTGTACTTTCACTATATTCATCCTTGCATCCGTACACAATCTTTTTCCCATTTTCTACCCCTGCCATTGCATTAAACGTCAATTCAATGTTATCTGCCCGTACATGTCGTAGATTGAAAATCAGTAGTCGATAACGGGCCCTACTTAATGTTCTGAGAACGCCATGTACAGAAACGTGTAGCTTCTGTAAATTATCCAAATTGGGTCACCGGCATATGTACAAGGATAAGAACGTGGTGAATTCGCCTTTGAGCAACCAATTTTACTCGCAGCTAAGTGTATGAAACACATATAGAACCATGATACTGTATCAGTACGATAGAGATAATAGAACAAAATAGCTCCCAGCAATGGTTCACCAGCTAAAAGCAAATTTGAAAATAGGTCGTTGACGCTTTGCTCGTGAGTGTCTTGGAATTAAACTCCAAAAAAGGATAATAGAAGAAACATTGAGTGCGAGTAGATTATATTCTTTTGGCTTCTGCATTATGCACTGTGATATTAGGGTGATGCCACAAAACTCGGGTATCTATGATCGCTTGGCTACACACGTCACATAACGTCTACCAGTTGCTTCTCAGCTGGTCCGCTGTGGATCAAGCATCTCAGAACAAATATATACTCGACTAAACCATCTCACATTTGAAGTTGTATCAACTTGCAAATACTGAACCGTCGCAATATTTATTATGAGTAGAAGCATTATTCTATCGGGTAGCGCCTTCAGTCGATAATAGTCCTCCGTAACCATAACCCTAAGGAATGTTAATGTTTGAGCAAAAGCGAGACTCATTCCCAGTAAAAAAAAAAGCCATAGCTAAACCAACCTTAGGTCCAAAATCTTTACTGTAGCAAGGCCGGCAATATATATCAAACCCCTTGTCTACCATGCTCGTAGAATCCAACAATTTGTTGCACTTTAAGCACCGGAAACACATTTTGTGGTACTTTTTGCCTGCGCCGAGAATGAGTTCGGCAGCGTACACTGGTTTGTCGCATTTTGCACATAAATCGCTGTTGACCTGAAAACTCATTTTCTTCGGTACATATCCCGTTCTGCTGTTGACGTAAGCGCTGGGACGCTCGTTTACAGTCGACGGCTTTGGCGGGATTGCAGGAGGAGCTGAAGCGTTTTTGGTGACCATCGGTCGAGAAGGTAGTGATGGAGCATTGTTTGTGGGTCTGGCTGGTAGGCTGGGAGCTGCGATCGGTTGTGTTTGCTGCGGTGACGCCGGCTGGACCGCAGCTTGATTAAAGTTCGTTGGTACCTTCGATGTTGCCGCTTGCTCTGCTGCCCAGTCTGACTCGGCCAAGACTTCCTTGGCTGTTTTAGTTTCCGTGTGCATGAATGAAAGACCTCCAGATCCATATCCTTTGGGACCCCATTGACGATTGTAACAAGTTTTGCAATAAGCCTATCATTGATTGAAGCAACAAATGCTGTTACTCCAAGCTGCTTACATCCAAATCTCTCCCAGCACTGCACTAATTACCTGTCCCTCGCGCTCCGCCATTGTAGTTGAATCAAGTGACTTGTTACATTCCTTTCAAGAAGTATAAGTATGCTTGAAGCTGATATCACTTCACCTTTGCCCTCCTCTTACCTTGCACGTAAAGCAAGCTCTGTGGTAATATACACTGTTTGGTCCTAGCACCTAATTCGAGTTGTTTTGGTTGATTCCTGTCAGTTATGTCTCCTACCGAATACCCTTCATAGAACCTTTGTGAATGACTATACCTGTTCCGCCATATATACGTCTTTGGACGGACAAAGTACCATTATGGTGGTTGCATTGTTAATATGGCGCAGAAAGCACTACGTGATGGCTATAGATAGCTTACATTTATCGCATCTCGGGCATTTGGGAGCTCCTCCGAATCGTGGTGGCATTGTGTTATGTAGAAGAAAAAAGTTCGAGAAATCGAGTGGAGAAATTGAAGTTTATGACATAATGGCTTGCAACACACACTTCCAAAAACTACAAATGCAAAATCTGTCATATAGCTTATTTTTTGATACTGTTTTATTCATGGAATATGAAAACCAGAAGATTATACATTGTCGGATCGTGTTGATAACAACATACTCCTTGACCTATTACAGCTGCATGAATGGTTGGCCATATCCATGCACTTGATCCATGCCATAATAAGCATCATGACATTTACGCAGCTTATAGATCAGGATATTCAGACTACTATTTGTAGAGTGGTTGTTACCAAACCGCAGTGCCATGTTAAAGGGCTTCTACAGTGGCTCAGATGACGTGTGTTGTGATTTTTAGAGATGCGCCAAAATTAGTGCGGCTAGCGGAAGGAGTATAACACAACTCTTCTTTTCTACCCGGTAAAAGAAACTTGAATCATGGCTCTGAAGCGCATTCAAAAGGTTAGATAGCAGCGTTTAAACTCGAACGGCAACACAAACTTAACTATGGCAAGTACAGGAATTAGCAGAACTTAACAAGAATCCACAACCTGGGATCAGCGCAGGCCCAATCGATGAAGACATGTTCCATTGGCAAGGTACATCCTTTTACCACCATTGTTCAACGGCCTGTTTTAAACTTTGACTGACTTTATTTTATAGGATCTATTGCTGGACCGGTATGTGGCAAACTATGGGTATAGATTCTCACTTGACAACCCGCAGTCCCTTTAACATACTCCTTTTGTAGGCTAACAGTGCATACAAAGGTGGTGTGTTCAAATTGGATATCGTTTTTTCAGCCGACTATCCTTTCAAGCCACCCGTTGTCAAGTTCATCACCAAAGTATATCACCCCAATATTGACGATGACGGTTCAATATGCGTATCTCTTCTAAAGAACGATGTCTGGAAACCAGCCACTAAATTGCATCAAGGTAAGTGTGGGTATTTTGAGATAGGCTGCGCGCCCTGCTGGCTGACATATGGCTTCGCAGTTCTTGGTTCAATTTCGGATCTCTTGGAGAACCCAAATCCTGAGGATGCCTTGGTGGCATCCATTGGAGAGGTCTATACCACCAACAGAACAAAGTTCAATAAGACTGCCAAAGATTATGTTAAGAAGGTAAGTACACCATCACGGCACGGTCGTGTAGCCCCTGTACTAAACTGTCGTCTTTTGCAGTATGCCACGCCCTAAGCAAGACTCCTTCTTTTATCCTTTGAGAGTCTCAGTGCTATGGCATGAACATTACATTTGTCATGCCTACAGCAAACTGTACATAAACAAATGCGTAACTGTATAGAAATAAATCTCAGGTTTATTCTGAAGCGTGTAGATGGAATTTGGGTCATGAGCGAGTAGTGCTTGAGTGATATCCGTAGTTGAGAATCTGTTTTAACCGATCATTTTGGCAGAACGCTGCAAGACAGACGATGAACAGATTTGATGAATTGCTTTCTTTTTTATTTGGGCAAGGAAAATACATATATGACTGTACATGGAGGGACAACGGCTAGCAATGTAAGGGTCTATAACTAAAAATGCAAATGAATGGTGATGAACAAAAATGAAAATCCTTTTACAGGATTTAATAAGTGCAATGAGGTATGTAGAACGTGGTTTACACAACGCTGCGCGTTCATTCTTCCATTTCTTCAAGATCATCGATGCCTTCACTTTCATCTTCTTCACCGCTCTCGTCGCCACTGACGATATTTTCATCACCATCACTCTCTTGGCCGCTGTTCTCTTCGTCATCCTTCTTGACTGGTGCTCCTCCAGTACGCAGACGATGCTCTTCCTTCTCCTGCTGCTTTCTCTTGACATTCTCTTCCTGCTTCGATCGTCGTTGTGCCGTGAGTTTGGCCTTTTCTTGTCTTTTCTTTGTAAGTGCCTTGATCTCAGTTGAGGATTTTTCAACTGTAAAAATTGGCAAGATGTTAGTAACCATACGCTGAGCTCGCATCCAACCTTCAAGGTAGAAAGGTGAAGAAGGATCTTCAACTTACCGAAATGATGGTAAAGAACTTCACCGCCGCAAAGGCCATTTTCAACTTTGGTCAAGGTGAGTTGCATTCTTGGGCCAATTTCATGCAGACGGATAGCTCTTTGTTCACTCTGTCTGTTTCCACGGCCAACATAGTCCTGACCCAAAGTAACGGTTGATTCAGGGCCATCCTCAACGTCTGACTCGGATATAACAGCTTCGCGAAGGACGTATTCGCTGATATCTTCGAGGTCGGCCAAATTGGGCACTTCGGTGGTAATGATTTTCTTCACAGACTTGGATACGCCAATTGGCTTAACGCCGATAGCGTAATGTCGGAAATCTATCATATTGGTATCACTGTTGTAGTTGAGGAGAACGACTCTTCGAGCATCAGCCAATTGCATCTATAAAGATCAATCAATTGGGTTTTAGTCTCTACGCAGTCATAATCTTTAATGCTATGCTGCAATCGAATAACTCACGGTTTGCACATTGATGGAAGGGAACATGTTTTGGAACATGGTGGTCATGAGCTTGAATTGTTTTCCTTCTTGATTGAAGTTGTTCAAAACAAGGAGTGGACTTGTCAAAAACTCTACACCGGGGCTTTTAGGGGTCCGTTGCAAAGCGAGTACATCTTTTGATAGAGCGTATTGTTCGACTTTGAACGTCAGCGTTGGACCACGAGGAACACGAGCGATTCTCATATTGGTACCCTTCTCAGTTCGACTGAAGATCATAAAATGTGATACTCCCAATTGACCTGCGACCATGACGAAATCACGTAACCGGTTGGTTTTACGCTCCTATAGTCCATAAAAGTTAGTTTTTGTTCGATGTGGGCTATCTGCAAGAATGATACTTACTTTAAGATGTGAAGCCGTGTTTGGTTCCATCAATCTTCGGACATCCTTAACCAATGCCGTGACAGATCGGCCGACAGCGCCCGATCTTATGACAAAACTCTTTGGTGCTTTTTTGCTAGGATCCGTTTCGTCCTCGACCCGTTGATGCGTTCTCGTCTTTCTCTGTAAAGAGTGTTTTGCTTAGTTTCCTGCGAAGCACTAAAAGTGACCCTAGCGTACTACAATGACTTACTCTTTTCTTGCCCATGGTGTTCTATGAAGCTGATCTGAAAGAAAAAAAAAAAAAAACCAAAATCAAAAAATGAAAGAATATTGCCAGTCACAATTGCGGACATCAATCATGCTGCAGTTCTCTGTTGAGCTTCGGACACTTTCACCATGCGACAATGGCGACCCTCAGACGTCTTATCTCTTGAGAAACCCTTAAGACCTTATGCGCTTATTATTCTCAACCAAAAATTAAATAGGTTAGACATTTTCAAGAAGCTATGGTCAGAGGGTATGCTCATTCACGTTTGACTTTGCTCGTGGCGAAAAGTTGATCAATACTGATCAGTTTGATCCTGCAGCTTCTTATCGGTTCTGCGCCGACGGGGGGGCTAACAGGCTTTATGATGCATTCGAGGACGATGTGGAACTGCGAGAGAAGTAAACTTTTTTATAAAATTTTGGGCCAGTTGTGAGTCACCGAACACTGACTGACAGCATGCATCAGGTACCTACCTCACGCTGTACATGGAGACTTGGATTCGCTACGAAAAGATGTACGCGACTATTATGAGTCGAAGAACGTTGAAGTTTCGCAAGACCATGACCAGAATTCGACCGACTTTATGAAATGCATCTCCCTTTTGCGCAAAAAAGAAACTAGTGATAAGAATAAGGATGGCATCAAGGTAAATTAATACGAGCATTTTTTCACACCTGATTTTGAAATTGAGTGCTAAATCATTGGTTGACAGTACGATATTGTTGCTTTTCCTGCACTTGGTGGAAGGTTTGATCAGACCATAGCAAGTATCAATCAGCTTTATTTCCTGAAAGACGAAACAGATCGCCAAACACTTCTTGTCAGTGACGAGAATTTGACCATCCTTTTGGATGAGGTAAGATCATTAACTGAACTACCAGTTAATAAGCCCAGTCATATGCTGATTTCCTTCTTTCATCCTCAGGGCAAACACAGAATTGAATGTAACCGCCAACTTGAAGGTATTTATCCATTGTAAGAGGATACATTGAAGTAGAAATTAAATTTAATGGCTTTGATTACTCTACCAGGTCCCACATGTGGTATCATGCCTTTAGGTGGACCCATTGTTTTGACTACTCGTGGTTTACGCTGGAATTTAAGTAAGTACTGAATGCCATGCATGACAGTTTACCGACTCTTTCAGTTTGTTGACTAACATGTTATAGCCGACTATCCATGTCACTTTGGAGGTATGGTTAGCACCTCTAATGTCCTTGCATCGGATATTGTGGAAATAGAAACAGACAAGCCAGTGGTATGGACCGTGGAGCTGAAGGAGGATACCTGCTGAGTTACAAACTAGCTGTTTGATCATTTACATAGTCTTTGTTACATACCCGCGATGTATTCATAATCAAATCGAATTAAATTACGCATGTCACACATTCAATGAAAACAATCTTGGTGTTTAATCAAAGAATTATATCGAAAATTGGATGCGGCAACTTGCAAATGCGCCAGAAACTTTCAATGCTGCTCGTTTTAACAATATGCCAACACAGAAAGGTTACACGGACAGTTATGTTTCCGATTGCGTTGGTATAGCTGCCATTACTCCATTATATTCCAGGCACGTACCACAATTGCTCTCTAGCGCTCCTGCCGGAAGCACAACACCCGTTGTTTAACTGAAAATACCATTGTTTCACTTTTTGTGTGAAATGTCAAACAAATTAGTCAGACGGCGCTGGTGACGTATAAATATTCGAAAAAACAAGTGATCCGTGCTCATTGACGGTTTTTTTCTCCTGAAAGTTAAAATAATCTATAGTCAACTGCAAAAAGAATTTCGTTCCATGGAAGCAGAACTTTTGTCTGGATCTAAAGAAGGCAAAGCGGAACGGTCAGAGGATCGGTCGAAGGAGGATGTCGAGATGCAAGCGGAAAAACGGGTGCTGCAGCCTGATGAAGACCAAGACGAATCCAATAGAATAAAACGCTCCAAATTAGCCGTGGCTAAAACCGAGGCTGGTCCGGAGTCCGCCAGCTTGTTAGAAAAGGATTATCCTCAGGATTTGGGCCTCGAAGGTAGTGGCGAGCACGTTCATCCCATGGCGTTCCCCTCGACGAACGTCGAAACTGTCACCGGTCAACCATCGGAAAGCGAAAAGACCGAGCCGGGATTGACTGCTCTCTATCAGGATTTCGACGAAGATTATAACGAAGAATCCGATGGGGACTGGAACGAGGGAGATTCAGATAACGGTGATGATATTAGTGACGACGACGAGAGCCATGATGGCTTCTTCCTTGGGGTTAATGACAAATATAATGAACTTCACGGTAACAGTGACGAAGAAGGAGAAGATGACCAAGGTATAACCGCTCGTAAATGTCTCTCGAGTTCTTTCTACATTTCTAATTGTTTTTGCTTCATTAGCAACATGGCCACGGTATTCGGAAGAGGAGGCTGAAAGCATACAGAATCAGGCTAGGCAATTAGGTATGTTGGTATCCTTGCGGTCGTGTCCTTTAATTGGACTTGGTGATTGATATTCTGCTGTAGGAATGATCAAATTCATTGAGAAATATGTTATTGAGGAGCGGATACCTTTACCGCAACTACTCGATGTTTTCGGTTGTCAATTGGTAAATTAAGCGCAAGTTAGTGTGGAATAACTCGCTATTGGACTGTTCTGATGCCTTCTTTTCATAGCCATCCAAAATCTCCCTTTTGGCAGACGACATGCAATTGTTAAACTTACTCAGAGTGGTCATGACGCGTTTCCTACGAAAGCGAAGAAGACTGGAAAATGTAAATACCATCGATGATGTTGTAGACATCATGAAAAACGCAAAAAACATCATGGTCCTGACGGGTGCTGGTGTATCTGTATCTTGCGGCATTCCCGACTTTCGATCAGAGACAGGCATTTACGCTCGACTGGACGAATTTGATTTGGATGATCCACAACAAATGTTCGACATTCATTACTTTCGCGAAAACCCTCAAATCTTCTATTCATTTGCCCGAGAGATATATCCCAGCAACTTTGAACCTAGTCCAAGTCATCAATTTGTCAAGCTGTTAGAGGAAAAGGATGTTCTGCTTCGAAATTACACGCAAAACATCGACACATTGGAACATAAGGCAAAGATAACACGAGTCATCAATTGCCATGGATCCTTTGCGACGGCGACATGTGTTACGTGTGGATACAAGTGCGCTGGTTCTGATATAGAGGCAGATATTTATGCTCAGGTAGGCTTAGCATTCCTGTGGCCACTTCTTTGATATTACCATGATGTCTAATGCCATGTGATATGATTTTAGCGTGTACCTGAATGCCCTCAATGCTCCGCACTGACTAAGGCTCAACAAAATAAGGCAAACGATGACTCAGATGATGAAACAGGACTGCCGAGTTTAAGAGAGTCCATCATTAAACCCGTAAGTTGACCACAGCTTTGACTCTCGTGAAGATGGGTTCTAACACCACATGGATTCTCCTATTTAGGACATCACATTCTTTGGCGAGAAATTACCCGATGACTTTGAAAAAGGCTTGACAGTGGATAGTGAAAAGGTCGACTTGCTGATCGTGATGGGCTCTTCCCTTAAAGTGTCTCCGGTGTCAGAAATTATGACCCAGATTCCACACAGTGTTCCTCAAATCTTGATCAACCGAACCCCCATCACACATCTAACATTCGACGTTCAATTGCTTGGAAAATCTGACGTTATAGTACCTGAGCTTTGCCGAAGGCTAGGATGGGACCTTCGACATGAGAAGTTGCCAGGAGGAAGCTCGCTAAGTAAGGAAAGTATTGAGCTTGCTAAGGACGACTCAGGGTCTTCGAAGCTTTGCAATTATCTTGGCGACGGGTACTACACGTTTGAAGGTGCGGTACTTGGCCAAAAACTCGCAGAAAGCACTCGGTAAGTGTCTTGTGAAAGAGAGATGACCAAATGTTTACGTGCTAACTCCGTTATCATTTAGCTGCGATCAACGTGGAAGCCGTGATGATGGTGACCCTCGAGACACTCAATTGGAAGGTGTTAACACAGCGCTGGAAGCTGCCACTGCCGCCATTGTCGAAACAAATGCTGATGCAGCTTCAACATCATTGTAGCGCCCGTCTTTTTACTTTATAGAATTTCATCCCACTGTAGCTCGCTATGTTGTTTGTTCCTGTCGCTTATCTGTTTGTTGACAAGTCACAGCAAGAGTCATAATAACAATAAACACCAGTATTTCAATTTTCTTTTTTACTCAGAGTCTAATTGGGAGCACCTTTCGATTCTAAAAATATACCTCTGCTTCATCAATACATACTGCGCAATAGAAGGTGTTTTACGAAAGACGTGCGTACTATTTTAATCCTTCATGATGTTCTTACGGATGAAGTTGGAGACAGTTTCGAAGACGACAAGTAGAATACCACCGCTGTAATAAATGAAGGAGTTAGTCTAAGCAACATGATGAATAACGCTATTTCCAACCAAGCTTACCCAGGTCCCAATCTGAGGACTTTAGGAAGGAAGCCCTTGTATAACGCGAGGGCACTAGATGGAATTAAAAATAAAGTTCAGTACAGATGCGAAATGGAAAATTTGGTCCATCTATTTCTTCCACTGTCAGTCAGATCTAACTTACCCTTCTTCTTTAGCAACGAGAGCAACGGAGGGCAAGGTCCAGTTGTACTTTCTGGGTCCAGTGCCATTGTATCCCTGTATCCGGGTCTTGACGACATCAAAAGGTGTGTTCAAAGCAGTACCGACGGTACCACCAATGGCACCAGCAGTGAAGTTGATCAAAAGTTGACCTTCCTTGGTCTGTAGCAAAGAAAACCCCACAACGTCAGTATTGGATCATGCCATCGGAACCGCACTGACCACATGTTCCCCAGAAGCACACTCACCTCTGCCTTGGGCAAAACATCTCGAACTCCAAAGATAACACCGAAATAACCTCCGTTCCATGCAGCGTGACGCCAAACAGTAGCTTCCAAGCCATTGAACAATGCCAATGGACCTTCGTGTCTTATAATCTTTGTAAGGGTATCAATGGTGCCGTTGTACTTGCCGTACTATTTTCAAAATCATAATATCATTAGATAAGATCAATCAGTTGATGGGACGGGGTTCGGAGTGGCAAAATCGTGAAAGATGAGAAAATATCCTTACATTGGCTTTATCTTGCATTCTGATCTTGACAAGTTCAAAAGGAACAATCAGGAAGGCTTCAGTGATACCAGCACTGACACCTGTAAGAATAGCAAGAGACTGAGTCATCTTCTCAACGCCAAACATCTTCTTGTACATGGCAGTATATTGTTCGTTGGTAGCGAATTTGGTTGCACGCTTAGGTGCTTCTACCATGATAGGAGGAAGGATACCACGGTATAATGCTGGAACACTGTAGTCATTTTGTTAAGTACCCTACTCAGACATTGTTTACGGTTATCACGATATCCATACCCTTCAGACTGAACAATTTGTTTCAATGATGAGACGATTCCAACTTTTTGAGTGCCAGTACTAAGCTGTGCTCTTGTCTTGACCACTATCAATTTCAGCCATTAAGTATTTCCGTTTGATTCCTTGTAGCAAAGTGTGATCCGAAACAATACATACCATCCAAAGGGTACATGGTCAAGATCTCGGAAATACCAGCGATCGCACCAGCGATGAACTGGTAATGGAAGGGGAGGGCTACGGTGATTTGCGATGAGTAATAGCCAAAGTGGATGGATTGTTTGATAAAGCAACTTACGCTTAGGAGCAGGGTCTGAAGACATGGTGAAAGAGAGGAAGAGAGAAAGCAACAGAAAATCACTTGAAGGTGCCTGGTGAGTTTCGCGATCTGGCCTGTGATCCAATCATTGAAGCCTAAATGGTTGAGTAAGCTGTCCCCATCTCCGCACAAGCTTGCGCTCCAGAACAAGAAAATGAGCCACGCGGGCGTCTTAAAGTGGGAGATGATTTTTCCTCTCGCCTATATCTGGCGGCCCTTTTATTTTTCTTCTCTCTTTTCTTCCTTTCTCTTCATCTTCACTGAATGTCCACTCTCAACCAATTCAACCTACTTTTTGAAGGTGACTCTCCTGATCACCAACTTAATGAGAACCACAGTAGTGATGACTCTGCTACTGTAGGTGACGCCCAGGACAGTGTTCCAAAAAATGATGACGGCGTAGAAACGTACACCAAGGCTCAGTGGAAAGCTATGTCACCTAAAGAACGACGACAACTTCGCAATAAAATATCAGCTCGTAATTTCAGAACGAGAAGAAAGGGTATGTCAATTTTTTGGTTCATCTTTGCACCTCCTATAACAGTGTGTAACCAAATTTTCTCACACTGTTTCAGAATACATGACTACCATCGAAATTGAATTAGAACGAACAAAGCAGTTTGCAACTAAACTTCAGCAACAAGTCGACGTCTACAAAAGTCAAAACGAGGAAATTAGAGCTGAAAATTCACAACTCAGACTACAAGTGTTGTTATTAAGTCAACAGCGCTCCGTTACTCCTCCTCAGCAAGCGCCCATCCAGCAGCAACAGCCACAAGCCTGGCCCTTGACCCAGAACATGCTTACCGTTCCTAATATGCAGCCTCAGGTGTACCAACGCAGTACACCTCCTACTTCACCTCCATCAACCGCTTCGGAATATGAAGGCACCCTGCCTGCCTCAAGTTCCCCTTATCAGGTGGATTTGTTAACCGACATGAACCCCATCAATTTTAACGCTTACTCCATGGACCAGATCTATACTTTCTTGTCACACACAGTTGTTCCCAACTGGAACATCGAACATGTTCTGAACCAATCCATTCCTTCTCAATCCGCACACGACTTGTATCGTGAATACTCTCTCCTCGCCCCAGCCCTTATGTCCATCATCGTGAGAGACACTTTTGTCAAAAATTATCAAGACTTCATGAAAAAATCACCTTTACTATTGACCGCGGCACCTGCTGCCACGCCTGTCTCCATCACTACATCATCCAAGTTGGGCTTCTCAACTCGTAAAAGTATCGAAAATCTAAGCTACAAAGAACTCAAATTGATTTGGGACCTTCTGCAATCCGGCCTGCAACAAAAAGATCAAGCTGGAATTGATCAGCAACAGGAGGAAGTTCAGCCAAGAGAACCTTGTCTAAGTCAACTCATCGCTGGTGCTAGAACTTGGATCTGGATGAAAGCAAACGTGTGCGATGTCGTCAATTCCTACGTTTCTGTATATGCCAAGCGCCTCAAGCTGAGCTCATAGTTTTTCCCTTTCCTTTGAAATTTCTACATGCCTTTACACTCTTTACACCGTACTTCAACCCATTGGTCTCGCAATTTAATGTACATAATACCTCTTCCCCTATACGTCTTTCTCTTGATCAAATCCATATCTCCTTACGCATCAATAAAAAATTTTATAAAACCATGCAAACTATTTTCCTCGGCTTGCCACTAGTTTTTACTTTTTCCAACTATGCGACTTGAAACGGAGAAAAGTGACTTGTTGGCAGCATTGCCATGGTCACCACTTACGGCACCATCTGCTCAGAAATTTCAAATTAAAAAGCTTTTTGGACAAGACTATTACCTAGTGCTCGTCACTGATTTACGAAATGTATGGCTAGAGCATGCTAAATCTACTGACATTTACGAGCGCGCTCTGCAGAGTGAAATTGCCATTGTCAAACCTGACGCTGAAAGCTCGCCTGCCCTAATTAAAATATTAGCCACGTTCCTCGATCATGTTCAGGAGATAACCGAGTCTTCTGATAAGGTAAGTATCCACCCCCAGGTTCGCACACCCTGTAACTGCAATGGCTGACTTTGGCCTCGCCTCCCCGATAGCTGGAAATCGTTTGTTCAAGAAAAGTGGGGTTCGCTAACGTTCCATGGTCATTTCAGTGCCAACAAATGGCCTCAGGCGGCTCCACAGCATCGTTGCTGGACGGTCCCGATACGTTATACAAACACGTAACCGGTCCCAGTTTGGTTCTTGGCGCCTCCTATCACCTGCGGTATACCCAACAACGTCAAAAGTTGATGACAATGAGTCAAGAATTAAGCCATCTGCACGAAAATATGATGAAGGCTGGTCTAGGCTCCTCAAGTAAGCTGGTTGAAATGCTGCTGATATCTATTTTAATCATGTTAGCTAATGATGTTGGTCCATAAGACAGCAAGATCGGCCAAATACTGAGTGATGCGCAGGAACTGGTGCAGCTGAAGGAGGTAAAAGTTTTGCCCATGACTCTGCCACATTCATCACTCGCTTGGTTTCTCGGTAATAACCAAACCCATTGCCTTGAAGACTATCCAGGATGAAGCTGCCAAAGCAAATAACACACCCCAACTGTTAACCACGCCTGTAGCCGACCTTATGATTCATGCTACTCAATCCATCAAGACACAGTATGACTTAGGGGGTAAGACTCTTGTGTAGTACAAGTATCGTCAGCCAGAGTGGTTTATTAATCCAAGTGTCAGGATGCGCAGCACCGGCATACAAAGATGCCGTCCCCTCTGGACTTCCTTTGGAGGAAGATCTGATAATAGCAGCTGGATTAAGCAATAATCTACGACGGCATGGACTACCTTCCTCCGCGGAAGAAGATTTACTGGTAACGTTTTCTTTAAAAAAAAAAAAGGCACGCCTATCTAATATGAAAAAGAAATTAAAATATCTCCCTATTTTTAGTCGCCAAAGACAAACAAAGAGAAACAAAGAGAAAAGCGAACTGCGTTACGAGAAAGCTTGGCACAGCAAAGCAAAAATACCTCAAACAAGCGGAAAAAAATTTTGTAGGACAATGACTCTGTTCGTAGTCAATACCTTTCCAACTAATACCCTCTAGCATTATACCAGCAATATATCAGGTTTTGTGGAAGTTAGCAGCTGTGTCTCTGTAATAGCCATAATGGCGTTCGAGTTATACGCACTTAAACCAAAAATTTTAAGACACATTCTCTTCGTCTTGACTACCATAAAAATGTCTATGAATATTAATATTGACTACCAACGACTTCCTTGACTTTCTCGCTGCATTTTGGACCATCCGCATCCATGCTTGGTCTTCTATACAGCTTTTTACTCCTAAGTGCTGCACACCAGTGCCTAGCATATACTTTGCTTTATTCATCACCACATAACTCCAGCTATGCGTTTCTTCAGCAACTGCGAATCCATGACTTTACAAAGACTGTTTGCGCTGAAGATATGATTTATCCATGGTGCGATATTGACCTCAAACAACGGTACAATTCTAAGAGCCGGCATGTGAGGACTGTAGATATACTCAAGGCTGCTCTACAAGCCCTCCCGCATGAAGAGGTGTTTTTTATAGCGGAGGATGGCATTCTCCCGGACATCGATTACATCGCGGATGTTGCCGAAGCAATCCAAACCAGTGGAAAAATGTACTGGGGAGCTGCTACAAATTGCTCTATGCCGCAAGATGGCTCCAAAGCCCCAGTATGCATGCAGGAAGATTTTTACGGCTTGTCTAGGCCTATGGCCAGTTGCTTTGTGCAAGCTGCATCCCATAATGCAACCGACAGCGTAAACCAAAGCACCTTTTTCGGCGACACTGTTTATCAGCATTGTAAGCATTTGGATATCGAGTACAAGTATCGTAACGAGAGCTTGATATGGAAGAAGGTGTTCCACGATATGAACAAGTGCGTCAATCTCAACTTCTCACCTGAAACAGAAAAATGTTTTTAACCGCCAACATGGTGAACACTCCACCACTGATAAAAAGAGTATAGAGACAAGCGTGTATATTCCCCCTTGAATTTAGTAAACCCGTTCGAAGCAATTGTACTTGGAATTGTCAGCGATCAATGAATTAGCAAACAATATAATAGAAGTAATTACAATAAAATAATGACACACCTTTTATTTTAGAGACGTTCACTCTGTAAATTAGGGTCTGTTCCAACGAAATATGCCGACCCGTGGTCAAAATCCAAATGTCCAAAAAAAATAAGCCATGAGGGAAAAAAAGAAGTGCCTTCTACCAGAATCGAACTAGTGACCTTCTGCTTACTAGGCAGACGCTCTGCCAACTGAGCCAAGAAGGCATTTGATATTTTTTCGATTCCAAAATTATATAATAAAAGCTGGTGCTAAGGGTCCTCAAAGATAATCAAGTTGGCAATTTAGTGCTATAATCGATGATAGAGACTTCTCACCTCCAGTGGTGAGATCCACTGCGTTGAATACAATGCCAAGGCGCATGTTCCGGCCATTCATTCTAAAGACCGTTACAGAAAATGACTTCGGACTGTGAATCGGCCGGAACTTCCCGTGACAACACTATCGACAAATCTTCACATTTAAGAGACCGAACTATTAAATAGATGTAACAAACATATGGAATAAAAATCGTCCAAAAGATTGC
This sequence comes from Umbelopsis ramanniana AG, assembly GCF_025399195.1. Classification (NCBI taxonomy): domain Eukaryota; kingdom Fungi; phylum Mucoromycota; class Umbelopsidomycetes; order Umbelopsidales; family Umbelopsidaceae; genus Umbelopsis; species Umbelopsis ramanniana. Next base: position 106,767 of record NW_026252150.1, read on the forward strand.
CCAACAAATAATAAATCTAACGAGATACCAAATTTTTACTAGACTTTCCATTCAGGACAGTTTATTCGGACGGCACATAAGAGATGAGAAATAAGAACAACACATTTTAAGGTGACGGATATGGTATTTAAGAGTTTATAGTACTTATTCCTCATCAAAGTATCTCATTTAATTTGTAGTAGACGATTTCGAGCTTCTAATACCAACTAACATGGCATCTTCGGTAGACTTCAGGTATGGAAGCATACGCATTCACAGTCTCGCCTCTCCTGGTTGGAGCCGTCGGAGGACTGTGAGAAAATTGCACCTAGTACTTGGCATGAAGCGTCCGTCGACAAAATCTGTACTTGGTTCTCGTCCGGGTATGCCAATAACGGTGGAAAATTGAGCCGCTGCTTGATCGCAGTAAAAGGCAACTTCTTGTTCCGCACCCCACTGAGATCCCACTCCCCTCTTCGGTAGATTTGTCTGAGGCTTGCAGACACCAACCATACCTGGTGTGAAGCGTCGGTAGTAGCCAGCAGACCCAGGCCATGACCGGAAGTCATCTCTTGACCGATGGTTCCGCATGATCGACACCGCATCAACTGAGGTTTAAAGCGATCATCAGAGTAAAACTCTGCGTTCATTTGTGAGTGCTGAAAACGGGGGTTGACCAGTTATCCAATGGCCGTCTGAGCAAAGGACAGTCGCGTTAAACATGCTACGGCCTTCAAAGTTGTAGTAGATCAGATTGAAGTAAAGTTTCTCGTATTGCCTCTGTCCAAGCGTTGTCTTCCTACTATGATATCCAAATCCATAGGGGAAGTGCGATTGACTTCCTTGAATGGTCCTAGCGGTATCCTCGGCATGGAACTTGCTACGTTCAGGTCTTCTTTCATGCCATAATACTACTTTAGTAGCCTGCTCCAGAAATTCCGGCGCCATGGTTTGCATTAGCTCGAATGTCAGACTGTATGCCACGCTAGAATGTTTCTTGTACCTTGTTCGGAGTTAACTTTGGTAACTTCAACGCTATATTCTTGAGCTTGTCTTGTTAGTCCACCATTGTACGTACTTGGTGGAGTGGCCGGTCTGTCCTTTTTAAAGTAGACTGTGGGATAGCTTTAATATTCCTTCAATGCTTTAACGAATTATCGCCAAGTTCGCAGTGACCTGCAGATAGCCCTCCGTTCTCGTTCTTGAGCTGAATATGTACGTTGAATAAACGACAGCGACTTCAATCCAAATGCCGCCAGTCAATAGTCGGTTACCGATCAAGCATATCTATGACTGCAGAACGAATAAACAGCCAATATTCTAGCACAACTTGAAGGTCGCAACCCTAGGCAGTGGAAGTTCGATGCTGTTCCGCTGACAAACATAGCCGATTGGTACTGCCTATCGTTCTCCAGCGTCAAACTGTAATTTTTGGAGAATAGCCAAAGTCAAATCTCATCCTCTTAATCATAGATACAGTGCCCACTACTTGCCATGAACACTACGCGCACTAGAGTTGCCTGATCGATGAGCCTTGTGCCATTGCTGCTGAACACACCCGGTGCATATAATATTACAGTTCTGCTAGACTCAGCATATAGCCTTCACCATTGATTGTCCTTCCTGTTGCCGATCGTATCTCGCATTCACCAGAGCTTATCGTGCCACATGGGAGAGAATGTCAAAATGAAAATTTATGGCATAACTGAGACACCAAAAAAAAACCCAAAAGGGCCGCTCACCGGTTTTTGATTTTTTGTTCTATTTAACTTTCAAACGTTTCTAGACTTTGGCTCCGGCGGTATATATACACAATTGACGTACACTGCAGAAGCAATCTTCGACATTGCTGTACTGAGCACGGGCATTTCAACTAAAAACGTACTGATAATGTCCGTCTAATGATTCCTCACGCAATGGCAGATTACCTCCTTCTAGAAAATAATACAACCGGATCATCATTACGATTAGCTACATTACGGTTTTACTGCTGTTTTTTCCAAATAACAAAAGAAAAATAAAGAAAATATCCCTTCAGCACAGTTTCCTCACAGCGTTCATCCTCTATGGCTTGAAGTAGGTTGGTGAATGATGCTATGCTATGTGAGTGGGCATTGCTGGCCGCGTTGGACATTATCTGAAGTTCTTTGGTAGTATTAGCGCACAAGGGGCCGAGCCAAATTCGACGCAACAGCATCACTTGTAGCATTGAATTCTGATCGCTGCAACTCCCTACTATTGCTGTTGCCCATGGTCAGTCGGCCAGAGGCGTACCTTCCATTGTCAAGCAAGTAACTCTCATCGCTAGCTTTGATGAGAGCCATTATGTTTTAACATCTGTACCTATCTAGCCTCTTTTACTTCAACGAGCATAGAGTTCACCGGACAGTGATGAGATGAAGGGCGAAAGCGATATCTTTGATATTTATTTCTCTGTTGTTTACTTTGAAGGTAATACAACTTTTGAGATGACAAGCTCACACAAGTCTTTTCAAATCTATTATCTATTACCTTGAACATGCGATTTTGCGTATCGCATATCGGCTACATGAAGCTGTTCTATGAGGTACATATGCCTTTGATAGGCGGTGTATATATTTTTATGATCTGAACACCGTGAAAATATTGTTTTGTTAAACGATTTTTGACAGACATGAATTAATTTATTGTTCGTCTTGTTTCAAAAGTTAACGTTCAGAATGCTTCTTCCTGCCAGTTTTTATTTTTTATTTTAGCATAGGCTTTAGTGGTTACTTCTTGTTGGGGTTATGGGAAAATTTTCGATCGTTACTTTGGTGATTTCCAATATCGAATGCCAAGATTAGAGGCAACAAATCCTTTGTAGGTGTAACAAATAAAGTTATGAACTTCCCCACACACAAGGAAGAGCTGGTAGTCTGTTTGCATGAATTTCTTATCTGATAATGGAGAATATCTACATTATCTTTACGTGTGAACTTTAAATGCATGCAAGTCGAAAATGAATAAAATTGCTCACACGTCGTTTCAAGACACCTAAAGTCCCAATTTAGGAGATTACTTGTAAGTGGCTGTCTGGCAACGCCAGGACGAAACAAGAGTGAGAAAAACCTGCCCCATAATTTTCGAACGTGTTATATCGACGCCCAGACAGATGTATGATGGATACCTTTGTTCATCATCACAGACTATGTTGATAACTGTCCAAATTGGCATTGGAATTTGAAGCTGCAAATAGCTGGAGAGTTTTCTTGCTAATATTGTCATTCAATAAACCGATTTCAAAATTTAAAAAAGACTTTTAATATAATATATATTCCAGTGTCTTTAAATGACAATACATAGCCATTCTCCAATAGTTTTGAAACAACGTAGTCTGATCTTATATAGCTTCATCATTAAAGTAAAAAATGAAGGCAAGAAATTTGAATGTATGCTGGGGTTTTCAGTGAAAATGCTCAAATATGATAAATGAATATTTTGAAGATAATGAACAAACATTATGCCATTGTAAATGGCCAGTTATAACTGAATCATTTCTTGCAATGATAAATTACATAGAAAGTTATTAGCAGCATAAATCTGGACTTTGTAACATATTTCCTTCTGGAAGTGAGCAAAACAAGGAACATATAGCCTCGATATAGCCAAACAGAAATTGAATTTTGTTCGAAATGTGGTCTAGTATGTGTTTAAAAAGTTGTATGTGCTTATCCAATTATCAAAAAAATTAAAATAAGCGTATTAAAAAAAACTAGAATATAGCAATATTATTTTAGTATTAACGATTTTTCTATAGATGTTGCTTACGTATCATAATGGAGATGACTACCGTTATAAAATTGTTAATGTTATAATTAACAGAACAATTGTAATTTAGTGGTCCCACCTGCAACGAAGGCCCGGCTAGCTCAATCGGTAGAGCGTGAGACTCTTAATCTCAAGGTTGTGGGTTCGACCCCCACGTCGGGCTGTATTTTTTGTTTTTTAGTTTTCAACAGCATTTCTTGAAATCTATAGAAGCTAGGATCTGGAATCACAATGCACAGCTCTTATTTTACAGCCTTCTCCACTTGCAGTGTGAGAGATAGACTCAAAACATAAATTTGTTTACAATTTAGTTTCAGGCAGAACTCCAGACGCTCAACAGAAACTTGGGAATAACCAATCGAACACCGTTTATTTGTAAAACTCCTCGGCACAAGAAAAACTTTCGTGCGACTAACGAGATGTAAATTTTTTTTTAGATTGCCTGCATATGTCAACACTCTTTTTGCGGTGCAAATATGCAGCTGCAGCTTATTTCATCCAAAGTTCAGTTACCCCAGAAATTGTCATGTACTCGTCGTGCAACCGACAAATAATTGGGAGAGCACAAAATTACGTGTGGAGTCCCGTGTCGCGGCTGAATTACAAATTCTAAGTGCAAAAATGCTTAAGTCATCTCTTTCGGATGATGATGGGTCAGTTTACCATGACTCGCTTTAGCTCTTTACTAAAGCAAAGCGTACGCAAGTCATGCATTATGCCGCGCGTGAGCCAAAATGAGATACGGGAGGAACGGATTCACACAAAACCAGTGAGAAAAACATTGCTTGTCAATTTCCCCACACACACGCAAGGTGAACACATTTGGGAAGGCTATGGGTTGTGGATCACAAGAGTTTCATACCAAATAGGGACCGGCTGTTTATACCTCATGTACAAGGAAATAGAAGTGCTTTATAGCCCTTACAAATTAGAAATGGTATTCCGATCACTCTGTGGTCCATATTCAACTTTATTTTGGCACTGAGTGTTCTTTGACTCTTAGAAATGAAAACTCTTTCAATGACCGGGGCCATGAGGTTCTTATCAGGAGCGGCGTGAGTAAAATCCATGATATGCCTACCAAATTTGGCAGCGTTATCATCGGACTTTACGCCTCTCGGAAACCATCTACCCAATCACAGCCAATGCGGACATGAAGTCTCGAATATAAAGTACACAGGGTTTCGATATCTACCGTTTATACCCTTCATTTATAGCAGTATGACCAAGCCTTCACACGAACAAGGTACACAAGTTGTTGGTTATAGACAGATACAACCATCATAGCCAACGTATATGCTAATATACCGCATTCTCTACAGGGTTCACCGTATATTCCACCCTCTGCGCCTTTATAGCAGCGATATCAGGCTTCAATGTGGGCTGGCACATAGGTATGAGCTGTAAAATTTTTTTATGATGACCACCAAAGACAACATATAATTCATCAACCATCAATAGGTGTTGTCAATATGCCAATGGCCATCATCACATCGTGCACTACCACATCCTCCTCCGCTATTCCTGATTGTTTGCCAATGGCCGATTATATGTGGGGCTTGACAGTTGGATTTTACGCCCTTGGTGGTATTGTTGGTGGAATGGGCACCATGTACACCAACGTCTGGTTTGGACGTCGTGCCAATCTCCTTATCTGTGCTGCCTTCTTTGCTGCCGGAAGCATTTTGACAGCTCTTGCCGTTAATGTTGCTATGGTGAGTGCTTCATAATGTACTATAATTCAATGATACAAAATTTTAAGCTTTAAATTTTCTAGTATTCTGTTGGAAGAGTCATTGTTGGTATCGGAGCAGGTCTCGCTGGTGCCAGGTAATTATCACACTACATCAATCATCGTTATATCGTCTTTACTAATTTATCAATTTCTTGCTATTTCCCAATTTTTTTTTTCTTACTCGCCAATTCATTCATCAGCTGTGCCATCTATGTTAGTGAAATTTCCACCAAAAAGACAAGAGGAGCTCACGGAAGTTTCTTCGAATTCTTCCTTAACCTCGGTATTCTCGTCACTCAAGTCTGCGGTCTATACATGAGCACCGTTCCTACTTGGAGATACCTTTGGGTCATCTCTGCCATTATATCCATTATCCAGTTTGCTCTCTTGTGGTTCTTCACCGTTGAATGCCCCAGAAGACTTTGTGCCAACAAAAACTACGATGGTGCTCGTGCCAGTCTTCAAAAACTACGTGGACCAGATTGTGATATTGAAGAAGAACTCAACCTTCTCATGGAAGCTCGCAAACAAGATGAACAAAGACCTCAACTTTCTATTTGGTCTGTCCTTCGTGGCAAGGATCGCAAGGTCCTCATTGCTACTGTTCATGTCTGTATCCTCCTTGCCTATAACCAAATCGGTGGTATTGGACCTATGAGTGTCTATTCTGTCAGTTTCTTTACCAGCATCTTCAAAGGTGATACCCACATGGCTACCACTCTCAGTTTGGTCTGTTCAGCTGCCAACATCGTTGCTACTGCTATTGCCGTTGTGCTTATGAACAAGGTCGGACGCAAGGGCTTCATGATGATTTCTACCGCTGGTATGACCATCGCATGTATTGGTATCGTTATTGGTTCCAGTGTCGCCACCGATAAAACGGGACCTCTCATCATCTTTTCTGGTATGTTGATATATGCATTTATCTCACCATGTTCAAAAAAAATACCTATGTCTAATTCGTTTATGTTTGTAGCTATTCTCTATCTTTTCACCTATTCTTGTGGATGTGGTGTTGTTCCATGGATGATTGCTCCAGAGCTACTCCCTCTTCGCGGATTGGCCGCCGGTTCTGCGCTTGGCAACGGAACAAACTGGCTTGTGAACTTTGTAGAAAATACCCTCTGGCCCTTGATCTATAATCGTCTTCAAAACTACTCTTTCATCCTTTTCATTGTCATCAACTTTGTGGGATTCCTGTACTCCTGGCTTTGCTTTGAAGAGACTACTGGAAAAGAGCTCGATCAGCTTGACGGGGATGATACCAAAAAAATTCAACATCTCGAAGATGCCAAAGATTTTTAAACTCTCCAATTGTATATCTTAACTAACTGTAATAAAATCCAATGGTATATCCTCAACTCTTTATTGAAATCATTCAACTTTTTGACAGCGAAACTTTTCCACTATTAGTTGGTAGATAATGTGATCCCAATAAGTGCTTTATTGTAGCAAATATAAACGATTTGTCATTATCGTTATGGAAATAAGAATGTCTCTTTTATCAAAAAGTTGAAAAAAACAACCATATAGTCAAACCAGATTGAGAGGTCAAGTTATTTTTGCAGTTCTAGTCTTGGTCCAGTCAGGTTAGAGCGGATTCCATGGACTAGTTGTTCAATGTCAATATGTACACCTGCTGAATCTTTTACGTTGAGGTTATCATCTTCTGCAATAGGAGAAGGTGAGTTTTTCCATCTCGCTAGCCAGTCAAGCACCTCCTTGTGCCATTTCAAAGAATTGGCAGGCTTCAAGACCCTGAGGATGAAATGTCAGAAACAGAGCCCACAAAAACACAATGGTCACCATTGACTTACCAATGGTTCTCGTCGGGGAAATACACTAGTTTCGATGGAACACCTTGGCGTTGCAAAGCAGTGAATGTAGCCAAGCCTTCACCATCTACTAAACGATAATCACGAGCGCCATGGATGACAAGGGTAGGTGTTTTCCAGTTAGCAACATAATTGGATGGAGACCATCGTTCATATGATAAGCGGTGGAAAGGATTGAAAGGAACACCTCCAAACTGCGATGGAAATAGATGTATGTCAACAGTGAATATGAGCAAACTCAAAAAATAAATATGTGGGCTTACCTCGCGTTCAGGGAAGTACAATTCATCGGTTGTGTAGAATGAGTTGATCGTAGAAAACATTCCATCGTGGTTAACGAGGGCTTTGAATCGTTTGCTGTGACCGTTGATCCAGTTAATCATATATCCACCATAGGAAGCTCCAAGACCAAACACATTGTCGGCATCCACGAAGTCAAAGTTCTCAATAACGTAAGTGAGACCTTTATCCAAATCATAGTAGGGATAAGATCCCCAGTTGTTGCGAATAGCATCACAGAACTCTTGACCATATCCGGTAGAGCCATGAGGATTGATGGCTACAGTAACGTATCCAGCAGCGGCATATATTTGGGGGTTCCAACGAGTAGACCTAAAAAACAGACTATGTTCATATTTTGAATCTTTAATTGATCTGAAGGTAAACTTCCACTTACCAAGATGAGCCCCAGCTACCTTGAGGGCCTCCGTGAATCAAGAACGCGACAGGATACTTTTTGGAAGAATCAAAATCAGTAGGTTTTATAATCCAGCCATGAACCTTGGCGTTGAGTGAGCCGTTAAACCAAAATTCCTCAGGAGTAGGCATATCCAATCCTTTCATGAGAACTGCGAGTTCATTCGTGACGCCGTAGGTCTTGAGTTCCCCACTTTCCAAGTCCACGCTAGACACAATGTTGGGATGGTTCATAGATGCAAGACTGAAAACTAGCTTTCCATTCAAAACTGACAAGGACGAAGCCGTGTGCTTTTCGGTCAAAGTCTTAACATTGCCTGTTTCTCTTTCGATGGCGAAGATTTTGGTATGACCGTGCTCCTCTGCAGTTACAAAGATAGTTTTGCTGTCCTTGGAGAACACAAGCGAGGAAGGACTGCGATCCCAATTTTCAGCAACATAAGTACGAGTTTTACCATCGTAAAGGACGATGCGGTTGCGGTCGGCTTCGTATTTCGGTTCGAGCATTTGCAAGTAGGCCAAGGTACCATCAGGTGCAAAAACAGGGTTATTGGCAGCGGCTGGAATATCGTGGTTAATAGCGACAGGTTCACTGTTGCCATCAGTTGAAACAAGGTAAACGTGTTGAGATGTTTCCCAGGCTCCTTCAGGACCAGAGATTTTGGACACAAATGCCAGCTGTTTGCCTGCGTGAATACCATGGTCAGCCCGGCAATTATACAAGATTGAACCTCTAGAAGAGAAAATGCTCACCATTGGGAGATAAGTCAAAGTTGGCGGCATCTCCAAAAGGCAAAACTGGAGACTCCTAAATAATAATTACGCTCATATTTATAAGTATACGCGATTTTTAACATATTTCTCTGTTTCAGCGATCGTCTTACCAAGTTGCCTCCTTTCATCAAATTTTTGGGAGACCCATTCACTTGATATTTTCCATCCTGAAGTTCGAGTTTGACAATGAAGATATTGTTCTTCTTTGCTGAGGTGAAATGGTCCCAATGACGAACCATGAGAGAGTCGTAGACGAGAGCACTATCCTTTTTCTCTTTCTGTATCTTTTCATCTTCGGCGCGAGCACCTTCCAAAGTTCCGTCTTGATAAACTGCAGCAGAGAAGGCAAGCAACTTGGACTCAGCGTAGAACTTGAAGTTGGAGACATCGACGGGGAATTTCGTCAATTGATAGGGCTTGGCATCCGATTCACGGATATTTAACACATACACTTGACCGACATCAAGGTCTATGCCAGTTTGGTAGAATGCAATATGATCATCATCCAAGAAAAAGGCGTCATCCTGCTGATAGTCTAAGCTTGCAGCCGTGACGGTACCTATCTTGGAATTTTCCAAATCTACTACGTGTAGGTTCTTGGTGCTCTTATGGTAATTAAAGATTAGTTCAAATAGATGCGCTAAGAGGTTATGAAAAGGCATTTTTAAACTTACTTTGTCAGCAGTGGTATTGTACTGTGACTGAGCAAATACAGCGCGTTTGCCAGACGGTGCTGTTGCTACACCGCCTGGTCGTGGTAAGGTCACCAACTCATGAGGAGATAGAATTCTAGCTTCTCCTGTAATGGCCATCAAAGCACAAATCCCCGCGAAACAAAAAGATTTCAGCGTCTTCTTCATTGCACTGTTCTGCAGAAGTAAAGAACAAGCAAAAGCGGAATCTAGAGTCGGTTATCATTTTGGGAATTTGCTGCCTTTTTTTGACTGTCTGACTTTCAACTCTTTCTTGCTCTGCATCCGTTCATTCGGCCGCATTCTCATCTTTGGTCCGGTCCGGACCTGTTCGGTGATTTTGACTTCAAACAGCCACGATACGGGACGCCGGACCAAAGCAGCTTTGCCCGGACCTTCACGTTACTTTATTGGCAGTTGGTGTTCCATTGACGTCATGAATTTCGTGCGCCGCTCCACCACATTCATTAGGTTGAGTTCAGTTGCAATAAGCTCAAACCCTTGCTTGATTCTCCCTTTCCTCGACAATGGGCATTTTCTCGGAAGAAACGCAGAAGACATCGGTCACTCACTATGTCGGTAAGTGATAACTCTTCTAGATATGGACGCAAAGGAATGCCTTTTGCCTTGTCACTGAAGCGACTCGTTATCAAGACCGGCTTTCCAACTATGACGAAATAGAGTGGTATCAGTTTCAACAGCTCTCAGAAGTTATTCTCATACAAGAAAATGGGCCACGGGAAGCAGTGGAGGCCGTTAGGAAGCGTCTGAAGCACGGTACTTCTCAGCAAAAGATCCGGGTTCTTGAAGTAAGTGTTTAGGCTTCGAAAATCAAAGCTATTGGCATCCTAACACTCTGCTACTCGCGTAGGTTCTTAAATTGCTCATGGAGAACAGTAACCAGCGGTTCCATCGTAGGTGAAGCGTTTTTATTTGATTATTTTGGTCAGCCTCAGACTCATCGTGATGCCCCTGCTTTCATAGGTCAGCTGACATCCAACGAAAAGATGCGCGAACGTATCGAGATCATAATTACCAGTCCGGTAAGAATAACGCATTTGTTCTGGCTCTTCGCTATACAGCGTCATAACACACGATTACAATAGACGGAAGACATGGAGCTTCGAAAGGAATTGGTGTCGTTACTCGGAACTTGGTCTGCTAAATATAAGGATGAGCCAGGTATGCGCGCTATCGCAGACTTATACGAACTTGGAAGGTCCAAACTGGGTCTTGGATCGGTAAGCGATTGATTAAGCGCATCGTGATGAATGAGAGACTGTTACTCATGACTTGGACCTATTGAACTAGTCACGACGGCCAAAGTCCCGCAGTGTGTCTTCTAGACCACCGCAATCGCCTGTTCAAGTATCTCCATCTGCCCCAACCACATCCAATATTATTGATGTTGCAGACGATATACCACCACCACAACCCGTTCGTGCTCCTCAGCAACCTCCTCCGACTAAGGAACAGAAACGGCGCTCGCTCCCTCCTTCAAAACCTGCTGCAGCAAAAACAAAGCCAAGAAGCAACACCGTCAACTCACCACAACAATCTGGTAGTCGCTTCAATTTCCAAACTGCAAAACCGAAAATCATCGAGCAGATTGCTCTTGCTAATCAGAACTGCAATAATTTGATGAATGCGCTCAAGTTAATCAACACCGAAGAGGACCGATGGGAAGTGGAGCTCCAGCATGATGCTCGCATTCAAGAATATGTTGAAAAGTGTGAAGAGAGCAAAAAGAAGATCGTCCGATATACTAGATTGGTTGAGGATGAGGACTGGATAGGTACGCTTCTAGCTACAAACGAAGACCTACTTAAAGCTCTTCAAGCGTACGAAATGATGAGTATTGGTGAAGCTCCGGCGCAAATGCCATCTCCTACTGCCATGCAATCAGCTCCTCCTCCACAACCACCACGTCCCGGCCCTTATCAAACATCTTCGTCTACACCCCCACCTAATGATGCACCTGTTGACATCTCTGGAATGCATATATCTATTCCTCCACCGCCGTCCATGCCAGCTAGACCTGATCCTGCAGATCCATTCGCAGATCCATTTGCTGATCCAGAAACCCCTATTGAGGAATATCCTCGCCATCGCGACTAATGTATGAAGTGAATTGAATATATATGATTCGGTAATCACTGTATGCAGTGTTGACGGATTGTGATCAGAAGCTACCTATCCCCATGTTATTTTTGTTACGGCTTTTATCTTCCCCGAATTGCTGGTCTTCTCTTTTGCCTTTCTACACTCTCAGATTTCTACATAGTTGTATATCCAACATTGAGTCCCTAAACTGTCTCTTCAGTTTTTTGTGCTCGTTTTCTTTGCCTCACGTATTATTAAAATTCTACTTTACGGACGGGTTTATTTTTGCTCGCAAACATATTGGAAGATTGCCGTGGTCTGAATGTAAACTTGTTCATATGCTGGAAGTCACCATACAACAAGTGTTTTATATTAAAGGCTCACTACATAGGTTCGTCCGCAGCGACAATTTGAAGCAACACGTTCGTTATGCGCTGAGCGAACTTGAAGCATTTTAGCAGTTGTTACTTTAGAGCTTAAAATCAAACCATCTCAGAACAACCTGGCTGTAAATAGCCCATATCGACTTGGGCTCAAAGCATGTGATGTGCTAAGATAACTTTGATGACCATACTGTGCTTCGAAAATTTCATAGGGGTCGCATAACATAGCTTACATATAGTAAATGAAATATTCCCCAATTCCCAGTCTTCGACCGTCAAAGAACCTAGTTTTTGACAAGTGTGGCAACTTTTCCAGATTTTTTCGGGTTTGTTTGTTTCGTCACGAAACTGTAAAGCAATAAATTAGCGAGGTTATCCATCGACAGATACAATACTTACATTGACCTTCCAAAATAAAGTTGGTAAGGTTGAAGCTATCAAGTGAAAGCCAGTGTGCGTTGTTCAGTTCTTTCAGTTTCCTATTTTCTCATTCAAGCAGAGGAACATAGTTTTGCAACTGAAGGATGTGCTATTCCTTTGGAGGTAGATCATCCACAGGTCTGCCACTAATACCTATTGACGAGGTATTCGCCATCAATCTATGAGAAAGATAAAGGTTGCTTACTTCCTCTCCATTTGCTCTATGGAAAGAGAAGTTGCTACAGATGGTTGTTATGGATTATAAAGCTGATGGTTTACGCCAACTACAATATTGCCCTCGAAGCATCGATACCGAGCTTGATAAATTGCACACCAAATCCTCAAAATGGTCCATTTGGGTAGTCAGCTATAAAATAACGAAGTCAAGTAATTTTTAATGTAATCATCACAGCCATTGTTCGTTTTCATCTATGGCGGCTAAAGTGGTACAACTTCGCGCACATCCAACCACAAAAAGGCACTAGTTTTATACCTTTGGGAAATCTTAGACCCACCAAAAGACCCAAAAGCAGCATGTATTTCAACAATTACTTAACACATAATCATGCATAGGTCATATTCGCACTTTACACTCCTACATCTTCACTTTGAAAGTATTTCATTTTTGGGTAACAGAATTCAAGAGCAATAAATCATTACATCGAATTTTTGAAATGTTAATCTGAAGACAATTTAGAATGACAAAACATTTGACTTTATATCAATCAAGTCCCTGCTCTGCATACATGCTGGTTTGCAGCGTTTAGCGTGCAAACAGTCAGTGTTCCGCAAACACCTGTCCTAATGCTACCACTTACGCATCTGTACCACCAAGGAGAATGAGGATTAACATCACATCTGTCCCCAGTAAAGCTGCAGGAAGGAGCATTGGAACATCGTATGGCTTGTCCAGTTACGGGATCAGGAGCAGCTTGATTACAAACTTGATCGTTGGCACAGCTTCCAAATCCAATGACGTTGTTGGTGCAGGTTGCATAAAATGGTTGTGAACCAGGGGCGTTGCAATTGAGACCAGTAAAATCACAATAGGTAGTTGGGTTGAAAGGGCAATATCCAAGTATATCCTTGTTCGGGACACAAACTCTTCCAGCACCACATCTTGATCGGACTGTACAGCCACCTTGGCAAATGGTGAACCACGCAGTACTTCCTACATTTTCGCATTGAAAGCCCGTAAAGCTGCAAGGAATACAGGTTGGTGTAGGTGAGGAATCTTCTGATGTCTCTGAAGGAGCAGTAGAAGAGGCAGTGGTTTCCACTCCTCCTATCGTTGGGCATATTGATGCTGGCCCATCTGTGCTTAGACCTCCACCACTAGTGACGGTTCTTGTAACTGTCTCTCCATCGATAGTATCGGTAATTGTTACAGGACCAGAACCTATCGTTGGGCATGTTGATGCTGAGCCATTTGTGCTTGTACCTCCACCATTAGTGACGGTTCTTGTAACTGTTTGTCCATCAATAGTATCGGTAATTGTTGCAGTACCATAACCTGTTGTTGGGCAAGTTGATTCTGGACCATTCGTGCTTGTACCTCCGCCGTTGGTGACGGTTCTTGTAACTATCTGTCCATCAATAGTATCAGTAATTGTTATAGCACCATTCGTGCTTATACCTCCACCATTGGTGACAGTTCTTGTAACTGCCTTTCCATCAATAGTATCGGTAATTGTTGCAGTACCATAACCTGCCGTTGGGCATGTTGATGCTGGACCATTTGTGCTTGTACCTCCACCGTTGGTGACGGTTCTTGTAACTATCTGTCCATCAATAGTATCGGTAATCGTTGCAGTACCATAACCTGTCGTTGGACATGAAGATGCGGCTTCACCTATACTTGTGCCACCACCGTTTGAAACTGTTCTTGTGTATACTCTTCCAGCAATAGTGTCAACGATTACCACACGAGTAGAAGAAACTGAAGGACAAGGAGTCACAACGCCATTTGTAGTTATGCCAGCGCCATTTGTAACAGTTCTGGTGGTAGTCATTCCATTTATAACGTCAGTAATGGTTACGGTACCAGCTACTGTTGTCGATGGTACAGGTGCTGCTAAAGCAGTTTGAACTGAATATTGCGTCTTCTGGCCTTCAGTCACAGTTCTGGTAATTGAGTTGCCGTTTACTATATCCGTAATAACTAGAAAGACTGGAGCTCTTGTGGGAATATTGAAAATTGAGCCTTGACCATTAGTAACTGTTCTCACAAAGGGAGTACTGTCAATGATATCCGTGAATATAGCAGGGGTTGGACTTGTGTGCAGTATGACAATGTTGCAACGTCATCGAAGCAACTTTCTGTAGTTGATTCACATATCACTTGTGTGAGAGTGCACTGCTTGGAATCTTCATAACTATCGCTGTCATCTCCCTTGTTTTCTCTTGACCATAATTTCGCACCCAAAGAATTGCCTTTCGCACCGCGGATTTCAGTACTGCGGACAGTAAATGCTACTGTAACAGTAACAAAGACTACAATGTAATTGTATATTGCTACCCTGCGGAAGAGAACCATGAAGATGTATTTCTATCGATTTTGGACATCTTTTATCTTCCTTGTGCACACCCGATGTACCTCATTTTTCAGGGTTACAATTGACCATTTACTTGATTCAGGGTTACAAGTGAGAGGACAAAGTTGTGGCGCTAACATTTGAAGGGGGTTGTGTGCATTTGAGGCTGTTAAAATCAGGTCACAGAATGGGTCCATAGAATTCCCAAAAGCCGCGAGGGGGCTTCCATCAGAAAATTTATGTAAATACCTATTTCCATGAAGCAAGTCTTTGTTCCAATCATATGGAAAGTCACCAGTACGTAATTAACAATCAAACATGTTATTGCTGTAATGTAGTTCGCAAATGCAAAGAAATAAGATTATGGAAAGCACTATATATCCCTTGAATTTCACAGTTCCTTGTACGACACATAATGCATGTACTCGAATAGATATCAATGTAAAATTCAATCGTGCAGGTAGCATATTTTTTACTGGTAAACTTTTGCTAGCATTGAGACCCCAGCGAGGCAGGGGCTGTCCCTGTACTGTACTCCCAATCGCACTATGATTTCCGCTGTACATCACTCATACCTTCAAAGGCCGTTTGCTATGGTGCTCAATATGCAGTGCAGACCAATCATTTGAACCTGTTCAAGGTATTGTGCAAGGATCCGCAATCAAGCTCCTAAATTGAACTAAAATTAACAATGCCATCCCGTACAGGTATGCATGTGCGAGGGTGATTGACATAGATTGTCTCACTAGACCTATGTAGTTTTCTATGGTCTTGTTGACGTTGATGGTGATTCTTACCATCAGGATGTGCGCATTGACTAAATCAGCTGCATATCCATTATCTTGATCCAATAGCAATGCTTTGATAGCTGCTTATCATAGAAGTCCTCAAGAAATTGATATGTCTGGTAGGTCATCATTCAAAACAAAATTAAATTTAAGTATCCATTACCAGACTTAGGTACGGATAATACTTTTATATTGTGTACGTCATTGAATATAATCAACATAAGCAGATGCTTATAGCCTTCGAACGTGCCTGCTTTTTCAGTAGTGTTTTCCCTTGCTTTCGTTCACGGTGATGAGAGGAAATTTCTCACGTTAACAGAATTATTTAATGGAGCTTCCTGATCATTCAAACACTATGTTCACCAATAGCACTGTGGCGCTTGAAAGCATGGTGTTCTAAGGGGCAAGTTCTACATCACGCCAAAGGAGCAGTGCCGCTCTTGTCAGGACATTGATTGGAGAGATACACGATGCAAAGTCGCAAATTTTTATACTGTTACATCCTTGAAACCTGCACCCGGATGATCTTTCTCTTTGGATGAAAGACTATAACAAAACTCCTGGAAATCATCCTTTGCATCATACTAAGCTATTAATTTTAAGAAGGTCACAATCTATCGGCTACACACTACGAAAGCGGTACTCATCAACTGTTACTGTCCTTACAACCCTTGCATGTCAAAGCTTATTTCAACTTCTCCCTACAGACATCTCAGAACAAGGATTGGAGTGCGAGAAGACTCTAATTTTGTGCACCTTTTCAATCCATTAGGTCCAATGAAAGGTCCAACGAATTCTTATAATAACCTTGACTGAAGGAAAAAATTTATTCAACGCGATGCCATATATTTTTGTACTATATTCAGAACGGCAGACGTTATAGCTTGCGCTTGATTATTTTTCACGTCTTAGACGTGAAAACATTGAGCAGTAATCCTTCTTACGAAAGACAAATTCATGTGGAATAAGACGATTGGATCGACAATTGGGTCTTGTTTGCATAAGGTTAGACTTTGGATAGTGTGGTATGAGCTTTATCGGTTGCTTTAAATCTTGTTTATTTTGATAGTATTTGATCAACACTGTTCACGATAAATCCCTCTAACAGAAAAAGTCGTAGCCAGGTGTGATCTAAGCTAGTGACTTTCTTCGGAATTTCTCTGAAGCAGTATGTCTGGTATCGAACTCAAAACCTTAGATAGTGCCTGCAGTCTAGATGAAGACATCAGAGTGGGTGAGCCATTAGAAGCTTTCAGCCAACTTTTATATGGTGCGGTGGACATCTAAGAGAGTTGGACATTTAAGGGCTGTCTACGAAGTCATACAGCAGCCACCCTTTCAGCAAACTTTACCGTCATTTACCACTGCGTAGATTTCCAAGCCCATGTCCTAAATGCCAATTTCATTGAATTGCTAAAAAACGAGGACTACATCGATGTAGCCTACTTTAGAGTTGACAAGGGGACCCAATTTCAAATCATTTGATCTACGCGGTCTTTAAATCCACCTTTTTGCTTCGAATCCATTTTCTAATAACAGCATTCCTCATGAATGTCGTTTTACCATTCACTCTTACGCATCTCAATTCCTTTCATCTGTTATTTTTCCAAATCACTACATCAATCGACTCTATAATTTCACTTTTTCCTCACCATTTCATAATAGTCATCGCCAGATATCGACAAGATCATTCCAGTGCGGCATATGCTTAACCAATGAACTTCAAGCTTATCAACACTACTTAGAGAGCCTCTATCGATTACGGGAGTATGAGTTTCAAGTAAAAATGACAACATTTAGCTTAGTGCTCACCATTAATGTTCGTTTCCTTCCGTGAATGCCTAAGTGACCTATCCTCAAATATCTCCTGCAACTTCCGCAAGACCTTCAGTATCTATCTATCAGCGTTAATGGCCGATAAGGGTATCAGGTGTAAAAGGTATGATAAGATATATGATAAAACTTTTTATGAAAGAATTAAATTATTTCTATAAATGGCAGTCGACCTTTGATCAACAGAGGAAGGTGTTAAGATGGCGTGTCATAAAAAATGAGAGTCGATGAAGCAAGCCAATGAGATGGAGTAGGGGAATCAAAGCAATTAAGGGAAACAGAGCTAGATGGTATAATATTGTGCCATATTTAGATAGCTTCTACAAGCATATTCGCAACATGTTAGACAGTTTGCAGTGATGATATAGCTACAAACTTATTGATTGGTATTATTGCGTGATAGAAATTTGCATATAACCTGTTTCATTTAACGAGTACTAGAAACAGTGATAAATTACTGAAGAGTCAGCTGTCTCATACCTATCGAAAGTAATCAGGTTTCAAGGAAGCAAAAGGTTTCTTGGTCGTGGCGTATACTCCTTTGCTATTACAAAAGAGATCAGCGAACATACTGTTCTATCAATAAATGGATCAGAAATTGCTTTAATTTGTTCGAGTAAAACTAAGAAGCTTTCTCCACTCCGGAATGATATGAGTCGATGGAACAATTGACCAATGAGCTTCGTTATGAACTGAGAGAAAGCGAGAAGAAAGGCGATGTTTCAATATGAAGTTTGATATATTAGATCGAAGCTTAGATATAATGAATTATAACACCAATTTAATTTATTTATGGAATATATAGAGGGCAATCGTTGTGATCTTTCAAACCAATGGAATACATCGATCAATTCCTTGAGATTTACAGCGAACGATCTGGATTCATGTACTTGGCAAATATTAGATATCTCGAAAGGTTATCATGGAATTGCATCATCTGTCCAGTCTTGTGCAATTCCTTTTTTTTGTTCAAACGACGTATTTAACGACGTATTTACTTTCAGTTGAATTAGATTTTTCTAGCTTAATAAGCCCCTTTTATTGTACAGATTGAAAAGAACGTCAGCGGGTGCAACGTTGCTTTAAGAAGAAGAAAGAGCGGAGTGATCAAGCCTCGTGACAAATGAGACATGGGAGTATTATAGAGGTAAAGAAAAATGAAATAAGTAGGGAAAAGTCTTGAAAGAGAAATGGAAGGAAGAGAAAGCTCATAAGAGAAGAAGGAAAGAGAAACCTGAAGGGAAGCATGTCAATGTGTTATTCAGGGACGAACAAGGGGTTAAAACTCAACGTCAATATGGCAAGTGACAAAATGTCCAAAGTGGAGAACGCAATTAGCCATGGCATAGCCTCCTTAAAAAAAGGGCGAGGAGGCTGTAGGAATTAGAGAAGCATCAACAATAGAACAACGTTTGATCTGTACCGTTGGCTTGGATCCAATGCATAAGAACTTACAGTGATCTTCAAGTGGCCACGTTTGTTAACATTAATGTTCCAAAAATCCATAACGAAATAATATTTCGTTTGGGTTGGTTTGGTTTGGTTTGGTTTGCTTATACTACGATGTGCATTGGATTAAACAATCCTTTATTGTTACATGTTCTCTGCATCTAGTAACTTTTTCATTAGCAACAGCATCATACTGCTGCATTCAAACTCGGGCTTTAGCCTATTCCACAGATGTGGAACACTACTCATGGATTAGCAGAGCATATGTTCATTTCTTCACGGTGCTTAATTTTGTGTATACTTTAAAACTTAGAGGAGAACTCACGACCCAGACAAGCAGACTACATATAGTAGACTTAAATAACAGCGTGATATTGAAAAGTTACTGCGGCCTCTGATGTTATTCTACATGTCCCCACCACCTTAATCGCTGCATCTTTTTGCATTCTGTTTGTAGGATCAGAGTTGTCGATGACCACTCAGTCGTTCTCCCTCAGTCAGCATGTTTGTCATTATATCAGCCCTCGCTTTTGATCAAATTCTTCAACAGGATCAAGAACGCTGAATTGATAGTTAAGCATAGATATTTATGACCACTAGCCTCAACTAAATCTCGAACTGCAATTGGAGCATGGATAGGGCATTGTCCGTTATCAGATAATAGCCGTTGGTGTTGTTTTTATGCAACACACCCCATAACATTGCACATTGTGTTGGTTAAGTGCTCTGTTAGCGTGCTAAGTCTACCGTTAACATCATACACCAACCTCCCATCCACTTTCCTATTATTAGACGTTACGACAGCCTGTAGTTTTTCTAATGAAATGACAATGACTCTTGCCCCTGGTAAGGTACCCAATCCAATATGTTGAAAATACCATCATTTTGGCGGTATGCCTTTGGGAGAGAATTTACCTAAAATAAGGGCCATGGTGCCTTTGAATTACAAATTAGTCTCTGCTTCATCAATGAAAACGCATCTCATAGTGAAATCAAGTCTGATGTCTCTTCCGCTTTTCTACTCTCTCCTTTCGCAATTTTATAAATCGATCAGTAATTCTTGCCAAAGGTAATATTTCCAGCTTTTCAACGTAGGTTTACTTTGCCCTCTGGACAAGTGCCTATGTAATGCTGAGACTGATATAGATAATCCTTCGAATGCCTCTTGTAGCTTCTGCCTGGTGTCAGCAAATACAGACGATGGATGCCAATATATATTTATCAGAAATTATGGATAAGCTTCTGTCAGGTTGCCCGTATTTTCTGGATATTACTTTTTGATTGCCAGAGGTCAGATGCTGGTTTTCGTTGTAATTATACTTTAGTGTTGAGCAGTTCTTATGGTTAATATCAGTAATCAAAGCAACCTGTTCGCAGTCTTACCTTTTTTCTATAATATATGTTGATCTGCTGTAAGCGTAAAAAAAAACCGTGTACAAAACGATATTTCATTTACCAACGTCAACTGACTGATGGAATTTTAAATTTATGTTTTGGTGTTTACATTTTGCATTCTGGACGCAGTGAGCCAACTTTGAAAGTGTTTGCTTCATACTGTCTGTAGATTTGTATTTCTAAACGATAATTCATCGAAACCATTGACATTATGAGGTATGTTTCTCTAATTTGGTAGGCGTTCACACTCTTCATAGCGGATATGGTTCTAAGGATGGGAGCTTTCATTTTTTTTATTATAAAAGAGCATCTTTAGCCGAAATCTCAGAATTCATTTGTTGAATGCGAGCATAAAGTACAGTATCTCTTTGCCTTCGACATCAAGCAGTTCACTATAGCCTAGTTGCCTAGTAAATTTACCTTTTATGGAAACAAACGTATTTTTGTCATAAAAACGAATGGCGTGCATCTTGCTGTATCTTTTACACCAAATGCTCCAATCGGCTATCCATGGCAACAGCCGTATACTGGAGAGCGCGTAGATGTCGCAGGGCGAGTTTGAGTCTACATAACTTAGGCATTCACCCGAGAAAATGAACTTTAATGCTCGCCACTAAAGTCGATGTCATCATCCATAACCGAAAGTCAACATACCTGGTACTGGCGTACAAATGAGCTATCGCTGAGAAGGACACATCGATTGGTTGAGTTAATGCCGCATAGGAATGGTCAAGTTTAAATAGTTTATATCTGGCGATTACGATTATGAAATAGTGGGAGAATATGAAATAAGAAAGTAAAATGATGTAGAAATAGACTGAAGGTGGAAATGAACGGAATTGAGTTGGGGAAGGGTGGAATGTAGAACGACATTCATGTCATTCTCGATGAACTGGAGGTTTTGATTAATTTTTGAAACCCCGCTGGCGGCAAGATTTTGCTTGCCCTGATAGCTTTAAGGAAACTTTCATTGCGTGATGGAATGAGCGTCAGCGAGGACATAGCGCGGGAGGGACATTAAAATTGATATGTAAAGAGATTGCCTATTTAACCATTGATTTGATTTAACGACCTCGCTACCTGTAGTACACAGTTTTTATAAGTGCTCATGTTAATAACTTACACTGTTAAGTACAGTCAGTTTTTTGTAAGCGCTAAGTGCTCATGCTCAATAGCTTGCACTGTTAACTACAGTCTCTCTTTTTATGAACGCTGAATGCTTATGACTATAGCTTACACTATTAACTGCAGTCTTTTTATTTTTACAAGTGCTAAGTGCTTACACTTATAGCTTACACTGTTGACTACAGACAATTTTTACAAGCGCTATGAGCTGATGCATACGCCGTTCACTACAGTTAGTTCTAGCAAGCGCTAATTACTTATGCTTATAACTTACACTGTTAACTACAGTCTCTTATTTAATGAGAGCTCTATCCTTGTATATATAGCTTACACCGTTCACTACAGTCTCTTTTTGTAAGAGCTAAATGCTTACGATTATAGCTTACACTGTTAAGTACAGTCTCTTTTTTAATGAGAGCTAGTTGCTGATTCTAATAGCTTACACTGTTAATGACATTAATTCATCTTTAGACGGAAGTAGTCATAATACAATTGGCCAAGTTACTCCCTT
>NW_026252151.1:0-16142 GCF_025399195.1 Umbelopsis ramanniana AG
AAAAAAAAAAAACCCTGTGCGAAACACAGAGCTTTAAATTTTTATTTAGGGATTTGCACGAGCGGATGAAATTTGCTCATTGAAAATCTCTTGGTAATCGCTGTAGATTATTTTTCTCCATTTTCATTGGGTATATTGTCTCAGCAAGCTATACCAAAGTATTAGCTAATCATCTCGTTCCTATTGCTAGCAGGTTCCCGAAACCTCTAATTATCATGAGGCCATTGCGCCCCAACCCTGACGATACATTGTTTGTACCACTTTGTGGCTATTGAGTCTAATGGCAAAAAAGAAATTGAGTTATCATTGGTGCTACAGCGCCATTTGATTCGATGTTTTCTGTATATATAAAATTGGGGGAGGGGGTTCTTTTTTATTGCGGGCGGCTATGATACACAAAATCAACATGAAAACGAGTTCAAAAAAAGGAAAGGAAAAAGATGATGGGAAGGACTGTACAAAAGTTGGGAGTGGAGTGATGTAAGTTGAGAAACGAAAAAAAAAAAAAAAAAAATTGCACACTGCCTTTCAACCAGTTCAAACTTGGTTAGTGAGACTTGGTTGCGAGTGCTGGTGCGGTGGGCTATCAACTGGAGTATTGGGTAAGGTGGTTGGCTTCTTCAACAGATGTTGCTGCCTCAGTTCTAAAGAATCCGCGATAGGAGACGTGACTGAACCAGATTGGGTGGTTGGATTGGATGAGGGTGATAATAAGACTTGGGCTTTTGTTTGCAGTAAGTTTGGAGGCATCTGAATGGTCATTCGTCTATTTCCATTTTCCTTCTGTGGCCCATTTGGATCATCTTTTAGTCTCTGTTGTTGAGCTAATTGGGCAGTCAGAATTTTCTTTTGAAGCGTTCCGACGTCAGTGGTTCCATGTTGTTGTTGGAGGTGTTGAAGGGCAAGCTGCATACTGGCTTTGTCTCGGTGCGGGGTTCCAACCGCGGCTGCGACATTGGCAGCAATCATATCGTTTGTCATGGCAAGAGCTGCTTGTTGTGGAGTCAAGCGTTGCTTACTGCTCTGTCGTTTGATAGGAATGGATTGTTGGCTACGTGTCGGATCATTTGGCGCCTGGGTTTTTAATGCCTGGGCAGGGAGGATAATGCCCACTTGTTGAGCTGTGATGGTATTTGGATTGAGGGAAGGTATCGTGATCAAGTTACGGAGTTCATTCTCTTGGAGAAGACTGCAGCTGTAGCTAAGATACCTAGTAAACAAAAAAATAATGGTTTAGTCATGCGGGTGAGACCAACCAATGCAGAAAGAATCCATGAGGAACCAAAAAAATAGGTTCCTAAATTTACCTGTCGTCCATGTCATCCACCATATAGTCTTCGTCGTCACTTGCGTCACTCTCCATATCCATTCGGACGCTTGGTTTGTACTTTCCACCCGTCTCCGCTGGTCGGAAACCACGACGGTCAATGAAAACTCGACCACCTCGTCCAATACGCTTACGATAGGTTGGTTGACGTCGAGGAGTTGATTCACTAGGTTTATCAACGTTGCGAAAGAATTGAGAAGGTATAGAAGGCAAAAATGGCTGATAACCGGACTGAGGAAATGGGTTGGATGGTTAGTCAAAGTCACAAAGAGTTGCAAATAACGCCATAACACATACATCCGTCACATCTTCAAATCCAAGGTTACGCTCACGTCGACGAGCCACTTCTGCATCAATGGCGGCCTGAGCAGCCGATTTTTTATCAGCATCGTAAACGTCCCGCTTGAGTTTGTTAATGGGTATTTTGATCCTAGTGCTGTAATTGAAAAAAATTGATATCTGTTAAATTGCATGTCCACGTGAATCGAGCAAGGTATAAAATTGAGAGCTTGCGTGTACCTTGAGTAGGCCTCTGTCTTCCGCTTCTTTTTGATAGGAAACAAGTCTTGCTCATCCTTGATATCCAATTGTTGCTGCATTTCGCGTAACATGCACCGTTGATTGAAGATACTGTGTTCCATAAGCAAGCTCTCCTTTCGAAGTTTTTCTCTCCTCGTCACCATTTCCAACAGACTTCGAGCCGTTTCCAATTCTGCACGCAGTTTTCGAAGCTTTTCCATCGACTGTTGGTCTGTTCTTCTTGTTTTGCGAACTGGCTTGGTCTCACGTCGTCGAAAGCAGACATATGGATCACTATCATCACGCAATGCTTCGTCCATTTTAACAGAAGGAATAAGAGGAGCGCCTTTGCGTATTATACGCCGCTTCTTCCAATGTTCGTAAACATGTTTTGCTTGCTCTTTGAACGTGGTATAGGGTTTAACGCTGAATTCGGGTTCGAAGTCACTATAGGGTGGGATATTGGTTATATCCTGGAAAAATACAAAAAGAGCCACGTTAACATAAACGAAGTCATTGCCACAAAATGCCATAGTTGGTAAAATTGGGAACTTACAGTTTCAAGGTAAGGAACCTTCTCAAGACTGACAGACTCTATTCGCCACATGATGGACTCGAAGGCATCTTCAGATAAGACCAGCTTCGGATGGGATTTGTTGAAAGTAGTCAACCACTCGTCATCAACCTCGTCCATCATATAAAGACATCCTACAGAATCCTCAACCGTGGCGGAGAATCGAACGAACGACGAAGGGTTGTTGAAAGGAGTTTTATACAATCGATGGAATTCTTTTAAATCAATGGTTTGGGACGCATCTGGCGTAGGAATATACAAACGCGAATCTTGTCCTCCTGTCGTATAAGCGGCATGAGACGCAGATATAGCAGCTTGCAAGTGATGCTAAAGAGGAGGGGTGTTAAATATTATTCCGAGGGGAAAAAATAATCTTTGCTTCAATAAACAAAGCAACCATAAATAAACCTGGAGAGAGCGAAACTTACTTCCTCTTCTTCCTCTTTATCGACACCAGTTTCCACCTGAGGTGCTGATCGTTGACCATTGAGCTGATCTTCGAGATCAGGTAGATCACATTGGCGGTGGATGGCCAGTGATTGATCAAACTTTAGGCGTTTAACGCGAAAACGGCTTGACATAACGGTCAGGCTTTGCTGAGTCAGACTCTGTTTTTATAATAAAAAAGTACTGGGCCCCCCAGCGATGTTGCAGTGCAGAAAATGAGAAATGCCGGTTTTGCAATGAGGTGCTTTGTGATCCTTTGATAGCTTTTTCTTTTACTGATTAGCCCTTTGACATGCACTATGTGAGTTCAAGGTGGGAATGAACTCGGATTTTAGGACTGTGGTGGACAGGCAGGCAGTCTGTTACGTTGGGTGGAGGGTTTTTTTTTGTTTTTTCTTTTTTTTTTTGGAAAATGGCTGCCAAAAGTGTCGGAAGCAACAGTATAATTAGTATTGTAAAATCAAATTGCCTGCGCAACCATTACCTCATCTTTTGGAAATGAGCTCCAATGAGGCGGGCTGATAATGTGCTAGCGGGCGACATTCGTTCTGCTAAGCAAACGATGATCGAAACATGGTACGATGGATGAATGTGTTCAATTTGCTTCATTTTATGGTGTTTAAACGAAGGGTGTGTATGAGTGCAGCTTCGTACCGGTTGTCGCTAAGTAATGTTGTCGGCGGTTTTTCATTTGGGCGTTGGGGCTCGCAGCAGCACGCTTGAAATTTTACTGCCAGCAAACACTGCACGGCGCGTTTTGCCGCACTCAAACGCGTATGAGCAGCCAGCCATGGTAGAACAACTAATCTTGCATACCAATTACTTGACTCCCCATAAGCTAGTACTCTTGGTCATTCTCACTAAATTCTGCAATTATGAATATACCGGCATTGCAGTTCATATGATCATCCGCTACCTAATCACCAGTATACAGGTTCGCGTTTTTTGTCATATCCCCTATCCCCGGTTTTATCTGACTTTATGTCTTCATATTGAAAGCATTTCGATGAGTACAAAGAGCCCACATTAGGTCAAGTCATGACAAAGCTGGCTGCGATAGAAAATGAAGCCAACAATGAGTCTATAGTGGATCCTGTTCGGGAGAGGGTAAGTGGGGATGATGGTCTATCGAATCACGATAAGTGGAAACTGACCGTGTTTGGCACTGTTCAGATAAGTCAAATCCAAAATCCAGAAAGCATAGATCAACTCATTGGATGTATGTAGGAGGCAACGGAAAGACAGTGGTTGTCGAATGTGTCATGAGGGTTTTCAATGGACTAATACATCGATTTTCAAAAACGTTTTAGCGCTGATGGATCTGTTATTGGATAATGAAGATGAGGAGGTAAGTGTTGTGTCTATAGGACATGGCATGTGTAGGGTTTTTTTTACTCACCTATGATGGTGAACCAACTAGAGTACTACTCCTGACAAAATGGTGCTGGTATGTGGCATATCCATATTGAAATTCTAGCACTATGCATACCGTTAATCGCACATGAAATAGGATAACCATAGTGTGTTTGGAATGTTTGTACGTCGTTGCAGAGTCGAATATCTCAAGCTATCATTTGAAAGGACGTCCGAACTGTTTGCCATGTTTAATTCCTATCGTTACGGTTATTCATCGTTCATGTCGTCGCAATCGGATGAACACAGCTTGATGGGCAAGAAATCAGCCCTGGATAGCCCTTTAGATATTAATGCGGATTATATTGGAGGTGAGTCGCTCCGTCCTGGATTTTGCAGGACAAGTCTGGAAGAGGATATATCCTTATGTCTTTCACATCGATACTGGTTAGGCTGGGTTTCCAATCACGATATGGCAAGATTTTTGGACAGGGAAGCCCGTGCGCTAGACAGTGAGTGGCACCATCAGCTGTTGTATATTATGCTTTCAATGTGTTTCAATGTGTGACCTCTGTGATTCCGCTCTTCCGTCAAAAAAAAAGAAAATGGGTCTTCAAAAGTCAAACCGTTTGAATTACACGATCGACTAGCCTTTTTACAGCGACATGCGCCGGAGTTGGTTAAAGCCTGTCATGTTAGGTGAGATCACCATGATTGTTCACTCCATTGTATTGGCATATACTGAATCCACCAAAAGGTTTCTTAGTTGCATTCGGATAGGTGAATATGAAGGGGCTCTGGAAAATCTACATCGGTTCTTCGACTACTGCTTGCTCAATCGAGAAATCCCACTCTATCAGTATGCATTGTTAAACCTTGCCATACTGGAACACACTTTCGGCCATAAGCACAAGGCACTAGCGGTTAGTAAAGCGTTCTTTGTCTTACGTACATTGTCTCGATATGGGAATGCATCAGTTTACACGATCATCTCATTATTTGTTTGCTACACAGGCTATCACAGAGGCATTGGATGTTGCGCGTGAAAACCACGATGAGGATTGTCTAAGCCAAGCGCTCAGCTGGTTGACATTTATCGAATCTAAACACAATACTGGCGTCAAGCAAAAATTTGTTTTTGGGGAGGACAAGGCCAAGAATAAGAACATAGCCTATTTGAAAAGTATGGATTTGCTATGGGACATCAAACGCAAGCTTCAACGGGTATGTTGCATATGAGAGAGACACTGACGAAGCGTACATGGGACTAATGGTGGTTTAGGGTGATGCACCAGCGGCGGTTCACGAAAATCTCTTATCGACATCAGCCATTGGAACGATGCATAGTCTCGATCGTATTTTTGAACTTAAAAATTTATTGTCGGCCTCCACCTGGAACGAACATGGTATGAACTTTTCTGGGTTATTCTCGATGTATGTCATCGGAAAAAAAAAATTGACAATCGTGTTCGTTCTTTTTCCATATCGGTCGTAATTCCTTTGGAAACAACAGGAAATAGTGCACTCGTCGACTACTATATTCATGCCAGCTTAGACATCGCTAGTGAACACACTCCAGTGGAGCAAATCGAAGTAGCAAGTTGCATGCTGGCTCTGCAGGTGAGTTTGTGTACCTGTTTGGAGCATGAAACCATCGCGGAGATAATGTTAACCCTTTTGTAGTACGCTCGTCACGGAAACTATTCCGAAGCACAATCTACGCTGCAGTCATTTGCAATCAAGTACCCTCATTCAAGTGACTTGTCGCTTTTGTGGAAAAGATGCTTGAAGCATATTCAAGGGCTGAAATCAACGTTCGTATCACTGATTTTCTTTTTTGTTTATGATTTCCGGTGGTGCTCGGACATGATGCTAATAATTGTCTAGGCTAAAAGTTGCGCCGTCTATGATCAGCGACCTTCTAATAACCCAAGCATCTTCAATGAATCATCAACAAACCAAGTTTGAAAATTGGGGGGATTATCGTGCCACCAGCTTACGCCACAACTTGTCACCGGTAAATCAATTTGAAATTGTGTTACAGCGCGGACAGAAATAATATATTGCAAGAAAAGCGTGAAGTCTAACATTGGCCATAGGCCAATCACATTTTGAAGGAAATAGAACCCTTGACTAGAGAAACAGGTCTCATGCTTGATTCTTGTATGACTGTGATAGCTCAGGCTGACATCTCTATGGTATGTGTTAGATCTTGCCTCCAAGGCTTTTTGCCCGATGACGCTAACGATAGGAGAGTAGGACATTGAAGACTATGACGATGCCATTGAACGCCTACAAGAATGTCTGAAGATGAGCGCAAAATGTCACTCGGTACCATTATACTGTACGTGTTGCATGAAGCTGGCTGATATATGCATACGACAGGGTCAATATCACAAGGCTTTACAAATTGTTGATGCACTTTTTCCAAAGGTGAGTGGACGACGACGGTGTCGCCTGCTTTGAGGAGTCCAGCCTGGAAGATTGTTTAGCTGATTATGAACGATTCATTTGTCCCACTTTGTCCAATTTTCGAATATCCTTCATTTCCATCCCAAGGTCCTGGGTCTAAACTCCTCGCATTTAACCGCATATACGCACCTATTGCGATGCAAAGCATTGTTTGGCCTGTGTATCTCTGAGGAGCAGCTAAATTTGGCAGATAAGGTCACCACCAATTGCGATCAAGCTATGACCGGGTTTTCGGCCATACAGTGCCACGAAGGGGTCAAGGAGGCATTGTCGATCAAGATGCTACTATTTAATAAGCTTGGCCACATACATGACCGTGATGTGATTGCCCACCAACTTGGGCAACTCCTAACTGACTGACAAATCAAAGTGATTTCGCCACAATATGATAAAGACCTGATAGGCAAATTGCGTGAAGGACTCTATATTATTTGTTCTATACCCTTTGAATATCTTGGATACTATTGTCCATGTGATTGGAACTGGATTTTTCTCAATGTAATAGAAAAGTCTACTTTAAAATTTGGTAATGTCTCTACCTGACATCCATGTGAGAAACCAAAACATTGGGATCAACATCTTGTTACGGAAACTGACGGACATGCTCAAATAAGCAGATCTATTATAAAATAGCGGAGCATCGGTGTCAATAAAGCATGTTGACAATGAGAACGCCAGATGATGCGGTTCCCAAAAAAAAAAAAGTCTCTTTTGCTTACCTCCAGAAAAACCAAGCCAAATGTCCTCCCTCTGATGCTTTTTTATGGACAGGGGTCATGTCTACCACAGCTTCCCAAGACCCAATATAAGCCATCGAACCTCTGTTGTGAAAACTAAACTCTGGTACTTCAGTGTCTAGTCCATTTTTAGCAGCCTTGTTGAAAACTAGGTAGAGATCATCCAGCGCCAGGATAGATTTAAATTAGTACACGATCGCTTCCGCACGGTGATTAAATGACTACAAATATTACCATCGCCAAGGTACTGGGCTTTCTGTTGTGCCACTTGTGCAGTTGCAGGCAAGTCATGGTCCTTGATAGTAGCACAATCCCCCATGGCGTAGCTAACAGTACGAAGGTCAGTATGGTTGATTGGCAGAATACATGGTGATTGTTACATATATCCAAACGAGTCTATGCTATTCTACGATGTGGAGGGATCTACATATACTTACATATTTGGTAGCACGCCTTGACCGTCCTTTGCCAACACTCGTAGATAGCTATCCGTCATCAATCTAGCAAATGAACACAGAACGAGAGTGGTATGCGAATGAGTAATCAAAAACAGAAATTTCATATGTACTACCAGAACGAAAAACCAATTTTCTGGGCCCGTCATCCTTACCGATGGCTATGCGCATCCTTCAGCGCATTCTGGCATGATTCCACAAGAGGATTCTGCATCAAGCCCGTAGACCACACCAGCATACCAAAAGGCACTGTAGGGCAGAAAAGGAAAGTAGGAGTCAGAAATATATAGTGTACAGATTGGTTCTGATGGATTGTTGCCTTGTTCTCCACCATCAACGCCATTCAGTTCACACGAACTGCATTCCAGGTAATCATACCTTCACCATCGTCTTTGACAATGAGACGGTCTTTCATTACTTCTAATACTTGTCGGCCAGTCTATTGAAGAAAAAATTATAAGATCAATTGGAGAATCGCATTAGACACGTAAACAAAACAATTAGAAGCAATCGAGTTTCCCGGTGACATCAAGCCAAATTACCTTAATTTGGATGCCTCTACGAGCGAATTTTCGGGTCGCATATGCAGACAGGTTTTGGTCAAATGTTCCAAGAATTTGAGGCGCTACATCGTACAAGGTCATCCGTGTATGAGCCATTAATTGTGGATATAGCCGAGAGAGGTCTTCGGAAATAAAATCATGCAATTCCGAAGAGAATTCGACGCCCTTACATGCCAAAAAAAAAAAAAAAACGTATGAGGATAATCGTGATAACGCATTGGAAGGGTAAGATAACTTACAGTAGGACCTCCGCCCACCACAGCAAAATGAAGCTTCTCAGATTTTTCTTTGTCACTCAGACCTGGTTGGGCAGCATACTCAAAGCCTGTAATTTGTATGAGTACTCGGACGACGCATTGAAAGTTTATATTTGGTAGGGGTTACTTGCATTCGAGGATACGAGCACGAATTTTTCTGGCGTCTTGTATATCTTTCAAAAAGAGTCCATGCTCCTTGACGCCAGGAATTCCAAATGTATTCGAATAAGAACCAACACTAATAATGAGCTTATCGTAGTCCAAGGTGAAAGGGCTCCCTTTGTCTGGGAACGCGAGTTAAGCCGACTTGTTACCACCAAATATTTGGAGACAAACAGGTTGACTTACTATCGTCTAGATTGGATGTGCAATGCACTACTTGGTTCTCGATATCTATAAACATAATGATTAACCTGACTACGTGGTCTAGTTTAACCTATGGCGTCTTCATACCTATTTTATCACACCACGCTTGGTGGTAGTCGATGTTGTGAGAATATCCACGCACTGGTTCCGTGGCGCATCTAATAGAATTTTGGTTGGTCACATCATGTGTACAAAGGAGATTTTTCAATTTGCTCTAGCATTTCTCTTAAATTGGAGCTTCCATGGTTGGTTCGAACTGTGTGTTTACCTGAATTCAAGAGTGCCAACAGAGGTACTAATTGTTTGCCGTCGAGTTAGCGGAGTTCCGTAAACTTGTTTCCGGGAATTTCCATGTTAAACGCTGACTTACCTTGCTAGTAATGGCGTAAATACGAAATAATTACGAGGCGACACTACTGTCACTTCATAATCCTTTCGACTAAGATCTTTCATAAACTTGAATCCTAAATGCAATGTCAGCAGGTGGGGAGTTCTGACATCCAATGTAAAGTTTTCATGTGCACCGACCTGCCCAGCCAGAACCCAGTACGACAATGCGACCTTGGGAGTGCGTCAAGGTTCTTGTTTTTGTGTTATGTACAGCCCGTGCATTGAGCTCAGCAAGAGTGCGAACAGGCGTAGTAGGCTTATTCAGCAGTGTTTTCACAGTATTCATGGGTGAAGAAAGGGCCGACGTGCTTAACAATGTGAAGAGAAAAAGATAAAGCAAATAGCGTATGAAACTGGGAAAAAAATAAGCATTGCTCAGTTATCGACATCACTGGCTTCCTATCGGAAATGGTGAAGTCAGATCACGGTAAGTTCGCATTGTATGACTCTTTGCTCACGGAGCGGAAAATAAAACCAACAACAGCGTTTGTCTGAGCAAAATCAAATATAAACATAATTATGATGACATTCAGTGTGGGGGGGGGAAAGGCAGAACAGAACACAAGTTGGTGGAGAGACAGACGGCGCGCGGAATGGATGCCTCCGAATTGCCACCGGATTTGAAAGGTAGGGTGAAGCATGCTGTTGTGCAGCAATGGTGTCAATGCTACCCTGACCTGTTAAGTTGAATCCAGCTGTCAATCGTATCGGGCTATATGACCAGCGCACTCGATATAGACGATGAAAAGAAACAATTTACGCATGGTGGTAAAATTTTTCCATCGGTGGTACCACACCATTGTATCAACCTAATCTGCCCCAACAAACCCAGCAGGCTCCACTATAAGCAGCCAGCCCCACTGGCGGATGACCACATCCATAGTTACCAGCACAACACATCCAAGGGGGGAATGCCGATCTGTTTTTTCATCAATAGGCTGTCGATGGGAGATGAGGGAGGATTTATTTGTTGTTGGCAGTATAGCCTAACGCATGCGTATCACAAGAATAGAGACTCCCGTTATGGGAACCGCATGGTATCGAAGTGTGGTAGCAGTGTGATTTGGGGGGGAGGGACTGTAATTTGAGTTGGTTGCAATAAAGGCGTTCTTCCATGGCGATATTTTTGTTTAAATACAGGTCCCCTCTTTCTTATTGCATCCACACTTCACCTGTCAACCTCACATATTTTCTTTAAAGCGAGTCACAGGTACAAAAGCGAACGCATTTTACCACTCGTACTCTACCCAAACATCTTCCCACTTGATTTGCTTTCACCATGCCTCCGGATAGACCTACCAAGCCTGCACTCCCTCGCCCTTACCCGGCTCCGGTTCCAAGACCTCGATAAGATTGAATTCTCCATCGAGACGGCCCTGTTGAAGAGTCATCTAAAAACAAAAAAGTCGTTCTTCGTTACTACATCCCCCACTCTGGTACTGCTTGCTTTTCTGGTCTCTCGTCTTGCATTTTGTTCTAGCATTGTGTTCCCTTTTGTCGTTATTTTTGCAAATGTACATATACTTTTTTTATTTCTTCTTGGTTTCCCTCCCTTCATAGCCCCATGTTTAAACAACAACTATAGTAAGCTATCTACCCTGCCAATGCGTTGACGCATTCAGTATTGTTCTAGTCATTCTTCACTTCACACAATTATAAAACTAGGATCTATGAAGCCTTTTGGAAAAATTAATATTGGAATAATTCGATCGGTTGGTTGTTTGGCCCGATTTGTCACTTTTGCACGGCCGTTCACGACCGATTTGACAGTCTCAAATTTGCCTGAGTGTCAAAACCATAATCAAGCTCAGCCAGCGTCCTCTTTCTCTGCTGACAGAAAGATTACATGTCTTGCTGTATTGGAAAAAGCCTACCGGTATTGAAAAATTCCGGAATCCGGCCCGTAACCAGGGATGTGCGGCCCGTTCTTGTCAAAATAAGCACTACCTCCATTGTCCATTTCAAAATATGAAAAGGTACATTATTAAGCCGGTGATGAAAATCGTTAAAAAAGGCGTGTGTGGCGAAATACATGGCTTAGCCCTTGCTTGCCTGCTTAAAGCGTGGGCTTCATGCTTCCATTGAAACATTATCCTCCACACACAGCGCCGAATGAAAATAAGGATATAAAAAATTCTTTTTCATGTTATTTGTCATTCTTCTTTGCTTTGTCATTCTTCTTTACAATGGATTGCTTAGCTTCACCACCCTCGCCGCCAAATACAAGAATGCACTGGTCTACAACTCATGCTGACGATAGGGTGGATGAAGCTGTTGAACAGCTGTTACGTCTCTACAATACCCGTGACTCCGCTTTACCACGACCTTCACACCATCATAGAACTATTTCAGTTGACCTTGGCAATGCTCACCGTCGCAGCACCCACCGTGCTTCAACGTCCTGGCTTAGTGCAAACGCAGGGTTCGAACAAGAGATTTACCGCGTCAAGGAGACCACGACTACCAAAGTGGCAACAAAAAATAACAACATAGACTACACTCCCCCTGCATCACCAAAGCACTCTCCTAAACCAAGACGAATGGTCACGTTTGAAGACCAAGTTGTCAAAGACACCGCATTGCCAACTCCTCCTGCTTCACCTGTATGTGAAGAAAAAATGGTTTCGCGCGACCATGCTGCGCACAGACAAAATCGGTTTTTCGCCTTGCTGCATGTAGAAAAGCCGAAACTACTCTCCAAGCGATCGCGGTAGATGGTATGCGCCTGCCCATCCACCATGTTATTCCCACTTCATACCTCTTTGTACACATTTTTCTGTCTATTCCCTTCGTTACCAACCCGTATTTCTTTGTCAACATTCCCCGAACAAAGTTCATACTAGGAATGGTTGTGATGTTTTTCTTTCTTTACCCAAAAATACATGTCTGTAAATATTTTAACGCAATTGGCGGGGGAAGGAAGCAAACCATGGATGTTGGGGGCGTGTGCGAAGTTTTTTCACGTCATGGCTATAGATTTGGAAGGTGGCACGCCAGAATGGATGTGAGAATAGAAAAAAAAGCACCCACTATGTCGTTTGTCAAGTAAGATGGATTACAACGTTTGTTGTTTTTAATATGCAGGTTTTGCATTAATGAGCATTTCTTTTTTATTTTTTTTAGAGCAGATTGTTTATATTTATATAAGATGCCTCCCTCACGATTGCTGCAACGAAGAATTTACAAGTTGCCATCTTCAGTGCACCACAAAATGCTGGTGACACCACGAGGGTAATACTTGCTACCGAGCGCGACACCGGCAATGATTTGGTCACTCCATGCCCAGTAGGTGTTCTTAGGGGCGGTGAGCCAAGCCACGTGGGCAGCATCGGCCTTGGGGTCGATATCTTGGTGAAGGATATTGCGGGCGACGAATTGACACAAGTAAATTTTGCTCAACCATGAGTTATCGCTTGTAGAGGAGAGTTTCCAGCCACCGTCTTCGAACAAGCAGATACCAGGCTTAAGAATAGCTTGGTAGTGATCAGTGAGAACCTGAAGGTATTCAGCAAACTTTCCGTCCTTGGCCAATGCGTCCTTGCGACCAGTGAACAAGGGGTAGACAAGGGCCTCAATGGCGGGAATAATGCGAGCGGCATGGGGGGTGGACGTGTTGATGATAGCAGGGATCAAGGAGGATTCTTTGTCAACGGCGGACACCATGGTGCGTGCACACAAGTCAGCCTGGGTAGCAGCCAAGTCGGCTTCGGCCGTGGCATTGGCATCTCTAAGCACCTTTTCTAAAGCAAGGTAAGAAGCCCAGCATTTACCAGCAATGTAGATGTTTTCTGTGGCTTGACCCAATGAAGTGTCGAGCGAGTCGTAGGTGGTAATCTCAGCTCCTCCCTTGGTTCGGGACGAGTTGAGTTTCATGACACCAGTGCGTTGGGCAGGGTCGGGGTGATCACGGTTGACCAAACTTTGAAGGCACTCCTTGATAAGACCAAGACGTCTGGACACAAAATCAGCGTCCTTGCTAATATGGATATACATACATGCTGTGAGAATCCAGTTGGTCAATTCTTCACAAGACATGTAACTGAAACAGTCAGTGAGGAAAGGTCGTTCGTATGCGGAGTATTGAGGAGGGCTGATGTGATTGGCTACACCCATATCGTGGGTGAAGGTAACACCACCGGGCAATAACTTGGTAGGGTCAGCGGGAGAAGATACTTCGTCATAGTAACTGTGGGTGTCGGCGTAAGCGTCGAGGTTGTTTTTGACAGTCCAAGGGTTCATGGTCAACTCAAAGAAAGCATGATCCACTACCAAATCCAATGTGTTGATCATACGGTATTCACCTTCGTTGACGATCCAGAAAGGCTTTCCGTTGTCCAACTCCAAAAGCTGAGTGCTACCGTAGTAACTGTGAACAGCATGCACCAACTGGAACTTTTGATCTTCACTGAGCTGGGGAACAATCAAAAGATTGTTATCGGGCATTTGCCATTCCATGACCAGGCGATCATGGTGCTCCACAGCGTAATGAGCGACTTCACGAACATCCTTCCACCAACGGTTGTAGAGGTAGCGAGCATCCATACCACTGGTAGCCATACCTTCACGATGGAAACAAATGGCAAATCGAATATGCTTCTCTTCATTAGGGGGAATGGTGGCCACCATAGCAGCACATCCACCGAGGGAAGTCGTGGGGTCTTCGGGCAACGTGACCAACGTCTCGATCTCGAAACCAACTCGGGCATGCACAGGGTCATTGGGTCCATTACATGAAACAATAGCAAAGTTACGTCCGCATCCAATACCGTTGAGTTGGTCCATGTTCTTGTGGTTGTGCTTCATATAGTGAAGTGCAAAGTCCTTTTGGGAATCAGTGGATCCGTAACCAAACACCACACGACGAGGTTTATCGCTTTCGCTGTTGTCAACCGTCATATCCACAAACACAACGGGCAGCAAAGTATCCTTGAGAGACGATTCCGAGGCTGTCTCCGGATCAGGGATTTTCTTCACCGGGCTAGTGATGCGGAAACTCAAGTCACCGGCGCGCCAAGTGTCGATGCAGGCATGGTATTCACGCTCGATGGCTTCATCAGGGAAGTTACGAGTGACCTTTGAATGCTTGGAAATTTCCTCAGGAGTGTAGTTGGCCAACACACCATCTGGAGCACCATAGAAGGGCAACATATCAAATGTGCCTTCCTCGGTGGCACTCTCCAAACCAATGTACACGTTTTGGTCAGCAGGCTTACCGATTTCATGACCGAAACCACCCTTGGCACCACGCTCACCGAGAGTGAACGAAGCAAAAGCACCTATAGGAGAGTGCTGTGCGTTGAAGAAGATGGTGTTGGACATGAAGCAGAAGAAAGGTGAAGAGGAAAAGCGATGGCGGGTAAGGGTTTTTATTTTATTCTATTTTACAGTGGGATAAAACTTTAAACCAGCGCCTTTTTTTGCGGGGGGTTATCTATATGGGGAATTAGCCAAAAGGCCCTTTAATTTCTCCAGTAGGCAACATTACTTTCTGGAATATCCGAGTCTCATGGATTTCCGCCTGCCCGAACGGTGTTTTTCCATTAATCCTTCAGGCGTCATCTTCTCCTCTGTCCAGATTTT
This sequence comes from Umbelopsis ramanniana AG, assembly GCF_025399195.1. Taxonomy (NCBI): domain Eukaryota; kingdom Fungi; phylum Mucoromycota; class Umbelopsidomycetes; order Umbelopsidales; family Umbelopsidaceae; genus Umbelopsis; species Umbelopsis ramanniana. Next base: position 15,041 of record NW_026252151.1, read on the forward strand.
GATGTTGGGGTCGCTGCTGTGAGGTGCCATCATAGCGTGCCTGATCTTTTGTTGATTAGAAGGGACTTTGTTGGTGGATGAAGAAGCTCTGTCTAAGTGAAGGGGTTGATCATACTGAGCCGCTATATCTGCTAACTTTTGAATAGATGTAGGTGGTGGAGGAGAGGTAGTTTGGGAGTCGATGGCACTGTGATAGGACAATGTGCTGGACTTTAATGTTTCATTGTTTGATTGGTGCTCCAACTCATCCTCTGCAGCAGGTGGCGGTTCATGGTGGTGGAAGGGGTTAATACTAATTGTATGGCGTTGCTGGTCACCGGTAACCAAAGAATGATCTCCGCGTCCCGGAGGGTAGTTGAACTCTGCTTGATGGGACCATGTGGACATACACGCACGTACCCACGTCAATGAAACGACCCATTTCCCTTCTTCTCTCCAACTGAGAAATTGTTGCTGTTGTTTTTTGTTTGGATGTGGAACATGAAGAACAACATGCGTACTTTCATTCGCACTTTGCGCCAACTGTGCTCCTAATGATCGAGCTTGTGACATGCCAACATCCCGTTCCTCTTCATTCTGATGCGCGAAAAAGAGAACACAATCACCTAACGGAGCTGTTGTGCGACTGCCGCTTGTGAGACTTTGAGACAAGTTTATCCTTGACGGCGTGGTCTCTCGTACAGAAGGTCCAGCTGCTGCAGCGGGTTTCTTTGGTGGTTTAGTGACCCGTGTTTTTCGTCGCTTCATGGGCTGTGCATTATGGGAATTGAAGCGGTAGCGAATGGGCTTTATGACATTGTCGGTGTCTGTCATGGAAGCAGATCAATGAATGAGGAAATGGCCTGCAGCTTGTGAACAATGGTGTGAATTGTTGGCCAAGTGACAATGGTAATTTTTTTGGTCGCGAATTTTTATTTTATATTTTAGAACACGTCTTCTGCGACAATACCAGAGTGCTACTACGCGTATACCTGTATCCCTTTAAGCAACCCCCTTTATGCCATACCATCTCAATCTTTAACACGTCTTCATAGTAGGCCTTTACACGTATTCTTTTTTTTTTCAAACACATATCCTTAGTAATGTATACAATTTGTTTTTT
>NW_026252151.1:16242-128471 GCF_025399195.1 Umbelopsis ramanniana AG
TAGAAAAAAAAATGAATACTCATATAACGCCACGTTCACCATTTCCATCACTTTATTACCACTTTTTCAAATTTAGTTTGGAGCTAGCAGGCTGACTACTAGAGGTTCTCGGTGGTAAAGACTTGCCAGTAGATGCTGGAGTAGTAGTAGTAGCAGCAGCAGCAGCATAGGCTGGTACCTCAGACTTAGCAGGAAGGGATGGTCGGTCCAACGACTTCAAGTCGTCTATAAATTGATTCGGCGTTATGATATGGGTGGATCCTATGGAAAATGAGGTCATTAGTTTAGTGAACAGTAGTGACTCTTCTTCATAATGCACTCAGTATACTCACCGATATACACTTCGCGATCATAGGCTTCAGCGAGCTCATAGGCGGATCTGATTTCAGAGTAGGTGATGCCGCCGGCTACAAAAATGATAATAGGAGGGCCTGAAGGAGGCTTGGGTCCAGCCTGCACACACACAACATCATGAGTTCACCCGTTGGGCGTTTTCATCCCTTCACTCAGATCGCTGTACTTACATTGCTTCCACCCGTCTTCTTGTGCCACTTGGTATGATACACTCGTAGTTGAGGGATTTGCTTTTTTCCAGTTTTAGTATCCTGGTTTTTGCTTTCCGGTTCAGCTACTCGAATCAAAGGGAATAAGCTGTGATCAATTGTTCCCTTCAGATGAGCCTATTGATACGCAAGCTGGGGTTAGGAGCCGCTCACTATTTAATTTTCTACGATACCACTGTACTTACTTCACTGACACGCTTAACCACAGGCACATAGCGAGAGAGATCAAATGGAACCTCTTGAGAGCTATCCTGCTTCTTCTTTTCCTTCTTTGACTTTTCGCCCTGTTTGTTGGCTGACTTTGACAGTTGGACCCCAAGAAGGGACAGATTATCAATGGCATCCTTGTATTCTTGATCAAGTCGAGCATGCGCCAAAAGGTTTTGCTTCTTATCTTCATCAACCTGGCCTTCCGAAGATGCTATCCATAACATGAGCAAACGGGTTTTGTCGTACTGGCTGCAAAGGATGAATGACGGTGAGCGGCCGTGTACACTTTTAGAAAGGCCAGCATGTCTAGCTGTTCTCCTGCTACAAACCTAGTATAAGGGTCATCCAAAACAGGCAACATCTCTTCCTCAATATGTTTGATGCTACCTCCATCTGGCGTTTCACCACAGGCAAGGTTCTAATCCCAAAAATAAAAGTTAGGCCATTGTTCGCTTTGTCACACCCCATGGAATACGATTTTTTACCTGCTGTGTCAAACCAATTGTGTCCAGGTTATGTGCATTGAACTCATTCATGCAATCAGCGGCGATGGTCATATGCGCAGAGTACTGATCGAAAAAGCAATACAGTGAGCAACGTAGATCATAAATGGGAATGTATGAAGTCCCGCAGCCATACCTTGGACTTCATTTCTTGAAATTGTGGCAAATTGGCCATCACCTCTTTCATGTCATTCAAACTTCGTACTTTGGACGAACTGGATGACGAGAACAAAGAATCGTATTAGCAAGCCATGGTATACCTTGCGGACAATCACCACCACCGCGTCATACGTACCCGCCAGAGCCTTTGTTCTGGGCAATGAATTCGTTAAAACTTTCAATAAGTCGCTCGGTGGTATTAGCAATATGCATGTGTCGTATAGATGTATAAACCGAGTCCTGCTCGTCCAGTACGATTTCCTTGGATGCCGTCAATCCATCCTCTTGGACATACTCGTACGAGTACTTTAAGCCTAATGGACTCTCCTCAACATTGAGCAAATCAGTCATCATAGCCTGATACGTGAATTCATTGAGGAATGGCGAAAGATGGTCAATCGTGCGATCCAGGATAATGAGAGTACCACGAGGAAGCGGAGGATCTCGCGATGGCTGGAAAAGGTGGCGAGCATGTAGCGCACATAAGGATTATCGAGAGATGTAAAAGTTTACCACAGACCAGAAAAAGGTCAGAATTGCGTATCAATACCAATCCATCAGGGGATCAAGACTTACCGGAAACTCAGGGTTCAATTTACAAAAATTATCGAGTTCTTGTTGTACAAGCTTGGCTAAATGCCATGGTATATTTCTGTTGACAGTACCCTTGACATCCAAAGGTCGATGATAACGGATCAAAGGATTTTCTCCCACAGTAGCACATACGGATAAGATCTTGTAGATGAGAACGTGCAGACGTGAGGCTACTGGTGGCAAATCAAAAGGGATCTAGACATTTGCCATTGATTTCTTACCTGCTTGGCAATGTCGTCCAAGTTGGCTTCCAATTTGCCAGCTGAGCTTGTTCGGTTACTGGATGCTGACTCCTTTCCGAACAAATGCGCAAAGTGATGATGACTATTTAAAGAGAATACGGCGGATTCTCGAACTGGTGATGTCAATTCATGTTAACAGCAGATCCAGCCGACCTTGTGTTTGGGCACATCCATTAAAACCTCAATACATACTGTAAAAGTCGACATACATTTCCTTCAATGACTGAATGTAGTTCGAAACGTCGGACACTCGCAATTTTCTGGTCAGCTCTTCAAACACCTTATTATCGAGACCTAAACATACCAGCCATCAGAATCAACGAAGTGTTCCGTTCTCACGCTTTTACCATACTTACCACTTGTGAAATGGACATGAGCAGCAGCATACATGGGACCGCCCTTTCTTGCGAAATCATCGACAAGTCGGGAAGCTGATTCGATGCAAGGCGTGAGGATATAAATGGCTTCGAGATTGGGGTAAGGTTGTCTTTGTTTTTCGATGTTTTCCACGACTAAAAATGTAGAGCGCATGGTTAACAGACGAATTGGTTTCGACTCTGTATAAATTTCACGTACGGGTCACCTGTAGAAGTCGGGTGCGGATAGGATTCAAGCAAAGGTGATGGATAAGTTCACATGGTTGTCTCGTCAAGCTGGACGAATGCCTTCGTTTGTAGCGAATCACTTACATTTTCTTCGAGAATATCGTACATCCTACAAGCCGAGCTAAGGATCTTCAGCGACCGGGAATCCACCACGACGATTTTCCACCGTCCAGCCGGCTGCACTGACTTGATAGTTTCCAGGAACCCTAAGTGGGGGGGAGCAACGTGGTTAGAGATATGGAACGGACGTGCGGCGTATATGACTACTCACGTCGCTTCAAGATTTCGTCAATGCCAATCATCTGTGAAGAAAGCTAACAAGTGGGTGGCAGTGGATGGAAAGGCGGAGTTTTCTATTTTGGGATGGATTTTTGAAAGCAGCGTTTCATTGATTGATTTGATATGGTAGTGCGTCTGGTTTATGGGTAAAGCGAATGAGAGAGTTCTATACATATGTGAATAAAGATATAATGAATACAGTAAGGAATGGAAATGAATGAAATTTAATAGTCAATCAGCATGGATTTAGGTCCATGCCATAGGTTGATAAGAACAGCGGCAGTGAGGATCATGGCAAATCGACACCACTTCCATATAGTTCTGAAAAAACTTCTCAAGAGTCTTCTCATCTTGCCACTGATGGCAGCTTTTCGTTTTGGAGCAAGGATGACTACGAGTCCATTGTCGTCAATGTCTTCCACTAGGTCGTCGCAATCGGGATATAAGCCAAACTCGGGTAAATCGAGCGGATCACTTGTACAGCTATCGGCAGGCGACCACAAGTCATCCTGTTCGAGGCGATTGATAAATTCAACCGCTTCATCGAGGATACTTGGATCGGTGATGCCATTGCCCGAGAGAATACTACTGAGGGCGTACTCGGCAGGGTTGTTGTAAAATGACAGGAGAGAGTCTTCGGTAGCTTGAGCAAAATCCAACATTCGCGAGATAGAGGAAGCATGACTGGGTGACGACATATTTTGGCTATTATGCGATATGCCTTTGAACCATTCACTTTCAAGTTCGCTCAAGAGCGTTTTCTTGTGCACGGAAGGATCTTTTTCGTTAATACCATTGTACTGGCTAGGTGTGGGGGTTTGATTAGGGGAGCTGATTTGCACGCCACGGTCACGTAGTTTCTGAACAAGATTGCGGTGTTCTTCCAAGGAATCATTCAACTCGGCAATATGACTGAATTGTCGATGATAGGCCTCTTGTAAGGAATCGTAATCTTCTTGGGTGAATTGGAAAGATTCAAATTGATCCTTTAAGAGACGCAAATCTCGAAATGTAGTGGAAAGTTTTGCTTCCAATTCCCATTTAGCGGCTTGTAATGAGGTATTTTCGATCTCGAGCTTGCCGACTTTTTCAAACATGTTTCCGATCAACTCGTATGATTCAGCCGATGGGCTTTCGGATTTTTCTGCCGCCTCGGCTTCTAATCTTCGTTGTCTTTCGGCAGCCTCTTTGTTCATGTCCTGGAGTTCCTGGATTTTCTGGGCGGCAATATTTAGATCGTCCTTCAATGCGGCGATTTCCGTCTCCAATTTCTTGGTAACTTTCTTATTGCTTTTTTCTAGGGTTTCGGCTTCTTCTAATGAAGCCTCTAGTCTACTGGTCAATTCGGCATTTTTGGTTTCCAAAACATCGATGATGGCATCTCGGGTGCTTTTGGAGGGTATCCTGCTGCTGCATTGATCATTTTCTTCAGACGTAGGTTCATGGGTGGCGCTAGGAGGAGTGGCGCTGGACGCCGAGGATTGATTTTGATACATATGAAGCTGTTGTAATAGGGTTTCATATTTGCTCTTCAATTGGATGTTATTTTCTAAAAGTGACTTTCCAATTTCTGCCGCTAATACCAGATCTAGGGGACAAGAAACAGGTACAAAGTGGTTCCCAAAATTAGTCATGGGAAATGTAGACAGTTTGCCACAAAACCAAAAAAAAAAAACAAAAAACAAAACCCACCACGTTCTTTGTCCTTCAAAGCGGTGTAGGCATTCTTCAGCATAGGAATTAAATCAGTAGGAGATTTTTCGACGATCCACGACATGGAGGATATGATAGAGTTGGTTGACATGGTGGGGGATGGAGGACCAGACGATGCCACAAGGGAAGCGGAGGATTTGACATTGGGTATATTGAGGGTGGGGCGTCTCTGCGCGGCCAATAACATTAGAATTTATGCAACAAAGTAATGACAGTGAGATTATAATGAGTGGAAAACCAACATGGGGTTTGGTTGGTAGAAGAAAAGGTGTGATAATAATTATTATTCACATGCGACCCAGCCAGCCCAAAAAATTCTATACGCTTTGTGCACACTCTTTCTTGCTTGGTTTATCACATGAGCTCACTCTATTCTAAAACTTCCACACTTGATTTTCGTCATAACCCATCATTTTCAACAGTCCTTGTACCTTGCCTTGGCTCCAGTCTCGCGCTCTATCTCCACTTACATGTCGTAACATTCTATCAGCATAGATAGGTTAGTACTCGTCCAAGGGAATGACCAAACACACCAATCAAAAATATATGTCTACTCACGCTTCCGGCCCGGACACAAAAACAAATATATCCGTATTGGGCGCGCCGTTGGTGCTAGGCACTGGTAAATGTTTGCGAACCATGTCCAACGATACATAACCATGATCTCCCCGCCATTGATCAGATGGGTGATCTAAAGTATAATGAATATCGAGTCTATCGGGGTGTTGTTTCTCGAGGTCTGCAAGTTCGTTTCGCAATAATATATCTTGTTCCGTCTTGTTAGCGTAGATCAAGGTCATTTTAGTTTGACACTCTTTGGGATCTGACAGAATGTGTCGTATCAGCTGATACATGGGGGTGATGCCTGTTCCACCAGCAATCTAAAGTAGGTGTGAGATCCCCCAGGTTAGGCATATTCCACAAATACGGTAAAAATGAATTATAGAGGAACAAACCATGGCAACGTGTTTATAGGCAGCTGTAGGGTATTCGAATTCCACCATGGGTCCTCGCACAAATACATCCTCGCCAGGCTTCGAGCGACACAACATTTTGGAAATCGACCCCTGTTCATATCGCTTCACCAGCAGGTCAATGTGACCGTCCACCGAGGGGTCATTAATGGGCGTGTACGGTCGCATGATTTGAATACTATCATCCTTGATGTACACTGAAGACGGCACAGGGAATGATCTAGGTTTTTTCTTCAATTCAAGTCGAAGCTTCCACGTGTCGTGCGTTACTTGACATTGAGAGTGGACTTTAAGTGGAATGTACCGGCCATTGTCCAAAATGCCATGCGACCGAGAATGCTCATTATAGTAGTATGCTGCACCGCCTAATGCTATAGAGGCTAATGCTGCCTTCCATATTGTCGATCGAGCTCCATGGGAGCCTGCCCTGGAGAACATTATACTGTTTTGTACGGTTGTGTCTATCGGAATTCTCTCCAAAAGTAAAATTTTTGAAAGATATTTTTTTCTCTGTCTGTTCTCGCAGGCCAGGCACAACCCCCATCACGGGAAATTTACCCTTATCATGAAGTACCAAAAAAAGTCAGTGCACACAATGGAAATTTTTCGAAACCACCACGTTGTAGATTTTTTAAAAAATGCAGGAGTGTATTGTGTTATTTTGTACAAAAAGTATAGCATATATACGTATGTGTCAGTTGATGTTTCGTGCATACCATAGGGGGTATCAATGTAAGAGAAAAACAAAATGGAAGAATAGATTGGGGAGATATGGTGGATATGGTATGAAATCACAGGTTCTTGCTGCTGGATGAGAAAGAAAACTTAGATAGGGGTGCAGCACTTGGGACACCAAGAGGTTATGAAAAATAAGTTGTGTTGTAAGCAGTAGTTTCGAGGAACTAGGCTCCCGGCAGTGAGATTTGGAATAACTCCCGACTTTCTATCAATTGGACCATTCACAGGTGATGCCAGATTGGATCGCTTGTTCAACTCAGTTGGGCGCTTTAGAGAAGATTTCGCCGGGATGATAGCTACTGGTGCAATTTTTGATGCTGGCATGAGAAGTCGGAAGAAGAGGAAGAAAGCGAAAGAAAAGAATGGCTCCTAATAAACAAGATCAGACGTGCGATAATGCCTGCTCGGAACATCGCTATTGCGGGTGTTTGAATTTTTTTTTTTATATTCCAAACCACCATGCACGTATTATTAGTTTTTTTTTCACTCATCTGGCTTTATGATTGAGAATATTCGGCTTCCGGTCCGTTCCATGTGGATTGGTTGGTTGGACTATTTACCGGTGGCTGGTTGTCGATTGTGTATCAATGAGCTTAGAGAACGAGGTACTATGGGCATCTCTATGTTCGTAGAAGCCAAGGGAGATAGGGGAAAGACTTACCCTAACATTACGATCGATACGTGCCGTAGATGACGAGAGAATCTTGGTATCTGACCGTACAAAATTATAGTGTCTTATCAACAACAAAGAAGACCGGAAGTTTAAAATTATCATGATCAGAGGCATATAGAGATAATTACCTTGGCCACCAAGATATCGTAGATAGACCGTTTGGTGATGGTCCTAGCCAAAAACATCAAAGTACTATGGCCATTCTAGAACTAGATTCTTCCTTGACACACCTTAATCGATATAAAGGCGGTATGTTTTTGTTTGTTGACTCACAGCAACGTGCAATGGTGATATGAATAACGTGCTGCGGTATTCCTCGCACGTTTTTTTTACTCAGTATGCGGCCATTTAAAAAACCAAGATCCCGATGACATTTGGCCAAAGTCCCCCCCCCAACGCTACAATGATACTATGCTTTTACACCCGCTTGGTATAATCAAATGGTAAACAAGAAAATATGTAAAGGTAAATTAATCTTGAGCTTATTCGTAATCAATGAAAGGGGAATGGGTTTATGAAATGAGAAAGAAAGATAAAAAAAAATTGTAATAGGATGATAAAGTGTGTGCAGATCAAAGCATGGAGGAGAGGTGGTATATGTTGTAGATAGATGAAATCATAGTAGAAAGAATATATCGCTATTGTGAGGGTGTGTGTGTTTGTACATGACCAATGAAATACTATATTATGTATAGACTCTGATCTCATGGTGTCCACTTTGCGAGTTCTTTTATCAATTCCAAGTTTTTACTATATAATCTCACCACCTCTTGTTCCATCTCTTTGATCTTGCTATCACGTCGCCAGTATTCAGCTTCGACTCCAGCCAGTTGCATTCGCCAATTACGCTCTCTGCTTTCCCATCGTTCGATGGTTTCGCTAGCCTGCGCATGCTCTTTGTGAAGTCTTTGTTCCAAAACTTGAATCTTTTCGTTAGCTTGTTTATACGTACTCTCCATTGTATATTCTAACTCCTTGATTTTATCTTCCAGCATATGCACGTGTCTGGCTGTTTGAAGATAGGCAATATCCTTATTGCGCTTTGAATTGGATTCATGTTGATCGGCCAAAAGTTTACGAAGTCGATTGAGTTCTTCCTCATGTTGCCGCTGTAAACGATCCAAAGCCGTCTGATGTACTTTTTGTTTAGAGGCAACGATCATTTCATGGTCCTTGATTTGGCGTGTGAGCTGTATCTTGATCAGCGAAATTTCACCTTCCCGTTCGGCCAATGAACTTTGTACGGCTGATAACACTGACTGAGTTTCCTGGTTCTGTTTTTGTGCTTTGCTCAATGCCATATCTAGTTCCATAACGTTTTGTTGCAAATGATTCATCGTTTCCACTGAGTTCTCGTTTTGGCTAGACAGCTCGTCGACTAGGGATTGGTGTTGATTTCCAAGTTTTCGGGTCTCAGACTTGGCAACCTCGGTTCTCAACTCCCATTCAGCCTTTTCCTTCTCGGCCTGAGCCACTCGCTTATCAGCTTTAGCCAATTCATCTTGCAGATAGTCGATTTTGTTTTTCACCATGTCATTTCCATTGACGCATTTCAGCATACTGCTCTCTAGTTTGGCATTGTCCATTTTGCTTTGCTTCAATTTGGCCACCACATTTTTGAGTTCAATCTTGAGCGCCTTGGCAGCTTCCACCGCTTTATGGCGTTCTTGTTCCATTTTGAGTGAGTTCAAGTCAGCCTCGTCCTTGAGAGCAATCAGCATTTGGACTTTTCGACCCTCCACTAAACTATCCGAGTCTTGGAAGTTGGTCCCGGTTTGACAGCTGGATTTCACAGACGTTTCAAGCTTTCGGATTTGGATGTCCTTGCGTTCACATTGCTGCTTCACATAAGACAGTTCTTCGTCCGCCGTAGAAACCTCGACTCTAAGACGATGAATTGTCTTCTCCATCTCTTCGTTCTCATACTTGAGACGTTCACATCGTTCGGAAATCTGATTGACATCGGGTTCTTGGCCAAGATAGATACTGGTTGTACCCTTGAGTTTCAAATCGCGAATCACTTGGTCTCGATCATCGATGGCCTTTTGAGCTGTAGCCAAAGCCTCTCGTTTACGGTTCTCTAGGACCTCAAGTTCCTGTTCCATCTTGGTACTCCATTGTGCGCGTTCAGTCTGGAGGTTGGCAGAAATTCTTGCAGCCTGCTGCACGGATTGCTCCAATTTGCGTTCCAATACTTGCACCTTGTGATCTTGATGTGAGGCAATATTTTGGGCTTGAGAAGTTTGTTCGCTCAGCATTCGATTCTCCTCCTCCAATTGCATGTTCTTCAATTTCAAATTTTGAATCAACTCATTCTGGGTAGCAAGCTGGAGAGAAAGTTGATGAATTTGATGATTTTGCAATTCTTGTTGTGTGACTAGTTGGTTTTCAGCCGTGATTAGTTTAGACCTAAGGATATGAGTGTTATCCTGTTCTTGGTCAATGGGTCCTACGGACTCAGTTGGGAAATGGTATGTATCCAACTGGCGACGTAGATGATGTAAAAAGGCAATTTGGTGGGTATGAATGGTATGTTCTTTTAAAAGGAGGGGTTGGGAGGGGTCGATTTGTTCATTGGTGTCCGACGGGTGGTGGTTTGCTAGCGAAATTAAGTATGAAGTGCCCTGCACATCACACTCATTTTGAAATTCTTCCACGACAGAATCGATCTTTTCAATTAACGATGCATGCATCGTCTGTTGCACGGAGATGGTGCCTTCCAGCCTTTGCTGATCGCGCTTCAGAATATCCACATCTTGAGTCAAATCGGAATACTTTTGTTGAAAAGACATCAATCGATCTACCAATTGACGGCGATTGAGGTGTTGGAACTCGTCCGACAGGTCTTTGGTAGATGTCAACGATTTTGGCAACACATTTTGCTGTTGCTGGTTGAAAAAATCGTCGATCCTAGCAATCATTTTTTGTCTCAATGGCAATGGAATGGAGTCAGCGGTCAATCGAACGTCAGAATCCTGGTCAAACTTCAATTTGGTCAAGTGTTGCTTCAACTCTGTGACCTGTCGCGATTGTTTCACTGCATCTTGTTGGGATAATCGAATATGCTCCTCCAGATTGCTGATGGTGTGAACAAGGTTGGTAGAGACACCGTTGATGGAAGATGGAATTTGATTGACATAGGTTGTATTGACAAAGAACGACTTGAGATCGGAGTGAGAAGGAACTGTGACCACCGTGTCTGTCTCGGACTCATCACCTTCACAAGTAGAATGAGGTGACAACTTCAATCGCGACAAGCTAGAGGTTGAGAATAGGCTATCTTCGTCATCATCATCTGTAGTGGTTGCAGCAGAATTGCGACGTTCAGAAAGAAGGGTGTCGCTCGCAAAGGAATCATGAGAAGAGCGAGTCATAAATGTTATTGATGGGAGAATGGGTGAAGGAATGATTTACTAGATATATATGATTTGGAAAAATGGTGAAAAATTGCAATGACGACCAAGTAAATGAAAGGGAAGGATGGTAAAAATCAAATTGACAACCAAAGAGTATACAAAAGGGAAAAAAAGAGGTGATCAATCTGCAAAGGTTTATGAGTAAAAAGAAAATGGACCCAAGCTGTCACTAGCCCAGCGTGGTCTCGCTTTGTTTTGTCCCTGCTTTCTGAAAAAGAAGCATCCCCTAGTACGAGATACGTTTTTGACCCTTGGTCTGGCTCAGCCAAGACCGTGGGCGTTCCCCATCGTATTCAATGACCCATGTCATTGTGCAACGCCAAACAGGATCGAGGAAATTATGGGTTTGTGTAATTGTATACATCATAATTCATGTGGGTTCATTGACAGAAAAAAAAATTTTTTTTTGGTGGGTAGCCATGAACACGACAAAGACTGTCTCATTCAATTATGATTTCCCCGTCTTCATGATATGTGTAATATTGGGGATTTTTTTCTTTATTAGCGCTCAATATGGTAACCTAGATAATCCCATCAGCCGAAAAGGAGTGCAAGGAGTGGGTGACGGGGGTTAGGCTTGGGTTGTTGGGCTGGGGCTAGAGAAGGATAATGGTAATAACCTTGCCTTAATCTGTTTTTTTTTTTTTTTATATGTCCAAGTGTTGCAATAAATGGACAAATCACAAAAGGAGAGGGGAGAACAAAGTGGAGAGAAGAATCATGGGATTCGGTATATATATATACAAGGAGGGAGATGACATGCAAAAAAAAAATCAAGGAGAGAGGGAGACAAATCAGAAGAAGTTAGGGAAAACCAGCAACCCATTTCTTCGGCTCAGCTCTGGAGGGTGTCTTTTTCTTTTTTCAAATCAAAAGAACGTGCTCCTTTCATTTCAAAGATTGTCAAACGTATGACTGGAATCGGCCGAGTACCCCGGCCAGGCGTACTCGGGCGCAGATAACGATGAAGACGACGCCGATGTGGAGTGGGTAGTAGCAGATGGGTGTTGGTACATTGTGGTGGGGATGTCTTGATGGGCGGTTTGATGCAAATAGGTCATGGAGGGCATGATGTGAGTGATATTTTCCAATGTTTTATCCATTGTAATGATGGTTTGTAGTTCCTGGCGAAGGTTTTGAGATACCCCTTTGATGGTATGCTGTAAACATTGACTGGCCTGGGTGTTTTCCGTAAAGTCACTACACTGAATCCACGAGATTAAACCATCCGCGGACGTAGCCATGTCATTGTCCATAAAAAACATGGGTGCTTGACGGAGGTCGAATATCAACAAGCCAGACACAGCATCATCGCATAGAGTGTATTTAATACTGCTTATCGAGTCAAATGGCAACTCAGCTTTGAAGAAATGACCACAGTCGGAAATATGCCAGCTGAAAGTGCGCTCTTGTAAATTGAACGAGCAGTATAAGTCGGCTTGCTGAAGTTTCATTCGATGCCAGGTACCAATGGTAAGTGAAAATGCCGTAAAAGGTTGACCGGAAAGCGCCAGAGACGGAGGTAGGGCTGTCGATCCTGCCGGTGAGATTGTCATCATTGGGTTATTAACGGAAGGCGTGGTGGTGGTATCTGGATATTCAGGGTCTAAATTTGGAGTCACAATAAATAAATTAGTTTTCGATAATTTTAAATTCCCAAAAGCCAGCCAATCCCACCAAGCACTGACTTACCTAAAGAGATTGAATGGCTTTCATTGCCTAAAGCAAGCGATATATCGTGTGCGTTGGGGGGTTCAGACATGTACGCCATTCGATATTGACTACCATCCATCGGGATGGGCGTACTGGTGCGCGAATGCCCTGGAGATGCTGTGTGCTCCGCGGCATAATGACCCATGCCATGCGGGTTGGTAGGATCAGGTTGCCACCCTGCTGGCCAGCCTGTTGAATGATATAAATGCGATGCCATGTTCGGTCTCATAGGATAAGTGGTGACCATGCCTGCGCTGTATGAGCGTGGAAATGTCATATTGGGTGGTAAAGAGGGTCGATGATAAGCCATGGCACTTCGAGGGTAATATCCCGGTGTTAAACTGTGTCGATGATAATAGGCCGATGTCTTGATAGCATCTTCTTGCGCTTGGATCTCTGCTTTTTTCTGGAGATGCTTGACTTTTGCTCTGCGATTTTGAAACCATATTTGTATACTGCGAGTAAAAACAAGGTTAATGACCCAAAACATAAATTAGTGAATTTATGTGGGGTTTATCTAAAGCATTAGTTAAAAAAAAAAAAAAAACCAACACCAACACCAACCTTCTCTCTGTCATATTGAGCCGCGCGGAAAGCTGCGCACGCAGTTTGCTGTTGGGGCTCACATTGACGGCAAAAGTGTCTTCGAGGATAGCCAGTTGCTCAGCGGTAGCTCTTGATCGTTTCTTTTGACTGGATGGGCTAGCGACACTAGATGTCTCTGATGAAATAGAAGATGGTTGGGAGGGATCGGCCATAAGATGAACAAGGGTTTAAAAAGGAGAGGAAGGTAGGCAGAGACGAAAGGAAGGAAAAGGAAAGGGAAGTAAGTGACTTTGGAAATGGGCATAGCTAATTATCACCGACTCACCCCGTTCAACCTGAAAGCCCGCTGCTGATCAAAAAATCCTGCTCATCAGGATTTTACTAAACGGAGCCCCCATTGACATTTTTGAAGCAAGTGCAAAACATCCATTTATTATTGTAGTAAGTGAGGACCCAACCCCCAATCATCGACTCTTTCCACACCAAATTCTCCCAAATAATCTTGTTCAGGTACAGTACAGAAAAAGGATAAGCAAAAACCAGGCATGTCAAAAGGTGCTTTGCTATGCTACGTACAAAATGGCCAAAATGACATTGAAACATGGCCAGCAATAGATGAAGCCAAGTGCAGCGGGAATGGAGTTTGCAATTTTTTTTTTTTTTTTAATTTGAAATGCAGCTCACGAGATCTGCGCTAATGATTGTCCAATCAAGTACGATCCGCGAGTCCGGGTACCACGTAGGGTTTCTGTCAGTCCCGTAACGTGGCATCTCCACGTTGAGGTAGAAAGCGGTAAGATGACAGAGTAGCTTTGGTGAAGTAGTCCAAGACAGAGGTTAAGAATGAGTCCAGTGCTCGAAACCAACGTTGTAACAGGTGGGTCTTGGGAACGATCTTTTTTATCTTGGTCGTGAAGAGAATGTGACCTCTACCAGTCCCGTCTGGGTTAATGCTTGATCTTGGCTGACTTGACCGTGAAGGCTGTTTCAAAACGACCCTTGGCTCCGTCGCCCGTGTACCTGTCGCTGACCCGTGTCGACCATTAGTGCACGTCTCTTTACTTAATGTTACAGGGCTGCCATCCACTTGAACGTCGTATTCACTCAACCACAGTTCCACACGGATTTCTTCCACACAGTCAATGTAGCATGGGCTTCCAACTTCCACTCCATAGATGCCTCTCTCTAGATGCGGTACATTGATCACTTCATATTCTTCTATGACGTCGCCTGCTACTCGAGTCTGCTTTCGAATGACTGCGTCCACGATTTCCTCTTGACCAATTTCACTAGGCAGCCGCTGTCCGGCATGATCGTACAGTTCTACGACGAAATAGTGTGTGTGGTCAACCGGATCCAGGGTAGTCCACATGGGATTTAGCTTTGCCTGGAAATATGGCACGTTGGTATCTAAGGACATATTTAACCATTTGGAACTCAGCCTGTCAGGTCGATTTTCTTCATCCTCGCCCCAACCTAACCATATAGTCATTATGGAAAATAGGGCTAGAAGAAGCATCATGAAGCTTTTTAGTGCCTTGATATTATCTGTTTCCGCTTGGCATCTTAGAATATGAACGTGCTTCGGCTTGGGAGGCGGCGAAAAATCGAGGGACGGAGTGACCTTGTCTGGCGTAAATGCCATGGTTGTCGTGGTAGTGAGGGCCGTCATAATTAGATTTTGCATGCATGGTGGATCAGCTTGTGTCAAGTTTTCCATTTGCCAAATTTCAGTGATTGCTTGGTTAATTTCTTGCTCAGACCAAGTTTGATCATGTTTGGGCACAAGAAATTTTATGCCTTCCTTTTGCAGTGCAGCTTGGCAACTTTCGCTAGGCTCTGCGTCAAGATGCGTTCCTAGAATAGGTAGGACCGCAGTATGCATGCTATTAAAGTGCTTCAGTAACTTGATAGATCGCTCTAATTTCGATGCTTCAGTGTCGATAAAGTAGACTATAATATCAATGGCGTGCGTGTCTAAACATGGAGGCTTTTTAGCGTCGAGTGGGCCAGATTTTTCCAACAAGTAGTCAATAATGGCTTCCGGTGCGGCAGACCAACGACAGTCAGTTTCAGTCACACTCAAAGGATGTTGGGACATCTGCGTCGACATGGACGGTGGTATCCGTGGAGATTCCTCTTCAGAGGTTTTCATCGTGCTACATGTGTTCATCGACAAGGTATTGATATCACCTAACTTATGCAACACGTTCATCTTTACTTCATCCGGCGCTTCGCCAATAAAGATCAACCGTAGTATTATAGGGACTGATGTATAAGTGTCCAATTCTTCCATTGTTATATCATCAGTCTGTACAGCATTGCAAGGAGGTGATGGTGGCGGTGACGGCTGCTGCAGGAAGTCCGTCATCACTGAATGAATTTGTGAGGCCATGGCCAACTGCTCAACCGTATTGACTATATCAAATTCGTTTAAATCCTCAAGTTCATACTGCTCTAACCACTGCAATGTAATTTTTGGTTTGCTTGGGTCTGTAGAGCCTGCCAATTTATCATGGCTCTCGTCGTCGGTATCGCCATCGGCGGCTGGCTCTGGTATGATTTTTAAACCTGAGCTCTCGTCTACCATTTTCGGTCAAGAGCAATGCGATGATAGAGATAGTTCTGTAGGTCGGAAGAAGAAAAAAAGAAAAGTCTTAATCTATATACTATGGATAAAAACCGAAATGACCCAAAACGAAAAGAAAAAAAGAGCAAGAAGCCATGGGTGGTGGCTATCTTCTTTTCTTTTACATACGTTTGATATCTACTCCAATACTGAATAAAGGGAGCTGGGAAATAGGAAGGGGATCGACAAGCTAAGCCAGTACGTATCTGATTACTGAAGGGAGTTGAATAGTAAAAAAACGAGGTGTTTTCGAACACAAGGCAGTTGTAGAATAGGTTGCGAAACGGTGTCTCGAGAGATTGAAAAGAAGAATCACTGCGATATCAAATTGAGGTTTCCAATAAATACCGGGAGTCTTTCAAGAAAGAAGTTTAAAATGACACTTTTTTTTTGTTCGTTGGCCTTTATCCCCTTTTTTTCGCTAGTTGATCATATGAGCACTTGCGTTTTCGCTGGTCAAAGCTCACGAGGCGTCTTTTTAAAAAAGCTGTGACGTAGTATTCGTTTGGAAGAATTCAATATTTTGCATGGCGAATGTGAAAGAAACTTCTTCTTTGTTCAGTTGTCTGACCTGTAGTCTTTCATACCTACTATCATATGGGAATTAGTTGGGCCGTAGATGCAAATCCATCGCAAGTGTATGACATGCCGCCAAGACCTGAACTATCCAGTAGAGGAACTATCGTGAACAGAGAGAAAGATCAGGTTGCTCATTATTATCGAGATGCGCAACGGTATCCATCTCAGTTCATGAATGAGTCTTCGTACCGGACTAGTGAAGGTGGTAGCTCGCGGGACCCTAGAATTTCTCATTATCAAAGCAGTACGAGAGAATCGACGAGAGGTTCGCATTCTAACTATTCATCACATGCTGGAAGTCACCATCGATTACAACCATCAGTTCATCGGTACCCTATCAAGCAACCTGATTTCTACTCCAGATCAACACACCATTCATCACCGACATCCTCTGTTTCTTCTTCTGACAGATATGAATCACCTACGCCTATGCCACAAAAACAATCAGGACGCCAAGATAAAGGCAAGGTATCGAGCAAATCCGTTGCAGGTTCATCTGGGTTTGATAACGATCGCTATGATACATCACACCGGAACGAAGACCGTCCAAAGATTTCGTCAAGAGAAACATCCAGAGAACCATTGAGAGAATCATCAAAAGAACCTACTGCTGCGCAAGTCGCAAAATGGGTCTCAGCATCACCGAAAGACTCTCGACAACTTGCAAAGTTCGCGTGTGGAAAAGGCGGTATCCTGAAAAACGGTCCAAAGACTTTGGCAGAGCGTGAAAATTTTGCTCAAGCCATCGAGAAAGACGAGATTTCTTGGGAAGCTCCAATGGTGTTGGCGGTTGACTTCGTTTATGACGTTCCTGTATTTCCATCACCGTCAGTCTCAACTTTAAAAAAGTCTGCTCCTCCTCCGCCTACCTCTGGTGATGAAGAACGTTCTCATAAGAAGTCAAGGATTGAACCCACTTCTACCGAATATGAAAGAGGCTCAAGCAAGCATTTAAGCTATGATAGATCTAAGGATGATCTTGAAAACAATTCGAGCAGAAACTCAAATATAGAACCATCTTCCAAGCTAGCAGCTTCTTCGAATGGTAGTGTAAGTGGTAATGCTGATGCTCATGTTGGCAGGATTTCAGCTACTACCAGTGCGTCAGCGGCCGTTCCGACATCCTCAACGGATTTAGTGGTAAGTGTTAATATCAATGAATGTAAATCATTAAACACATTATGAAGCAGGAGAATTCCTCTGGGAAATGAAAAGCCCACTTGAAAGCAAACGGGTGCAAATTTCTGACCCATTGTTACCCGTTTTTCAGCAGGTTTCCATACATCGAAAGATCAAGAATACCATTACGGTCATTAATGCTATCCGTAAGTACCTGGTGATCAACGCATTAATTGCGATGAATGCGCCTTCTCACCTCATGTTATCACTTCCTCTTTATTAGTCGAAGACGGCGGCTACTGCTACATGCCTTATCGAGCTTTTGAAAAGTCCTACGATCGCCTTCGGGTCAACATGTCTCCCGCCATGACTGGTACATTATAGTTCCCTTTGTTCTTGCTTTCATGTTTTTGCAACAGGTGATTTCTATCCTGTCTTTGGCTAATGGCACAGTCACTTATGTTTTTTTTTCTATGGATTCCTTTCAGGTGCTGAACTCAATCATGCTTTGCAAAGTGATCTCCAGACTGAAGTGTCAAGTCATGTCGTTTTAACAATGTTCCCTGGAAATCCATTAGCCAGATACATTCGCTTGAAAGTCAGAGACATCCAACACAGACGAAGTCAAGAGGACGATCACACTGAAGCATTCAGACGGCGATTCTTATCTGAGGCTAGTAAAATAGTTTTCCCCGGAACAATCATTAGCATCCATGCCCTTGTTTACCTGATGGAGTCGCTCAGACCTGATCCCTTGTCCGATGCAGCCGTCAGACATAGGTTGGGTCAAGTTGATTTATACGACTTTCTGATCAGCTCCTCGAGTGCTTGGGATGCTCATCACATGGGCCACTTTGATCGTGAATTAGTTGCCTTCAACCCACCAAAACCACCACATGTGTAAATAATGCAGCTCGCATCGTCATTTGCAAAACCAATAAGTACACACGCATGCATAAAATGTAGAAATAAACCTAAGAAAACACTCTTTTCCATACCATTCATTGCTGCATAACATCCTGGTTAGCCATCGATTGTAGGGTTGGTGATATGTATAACGACTGCCTCAAGGTATTCAATTAATATGGTAATCAAGGGTCAAATGGAGGCGCAAGTCAAAATAATAATAAAACAAAGCATTTAAAGGGGTTTTTATTTTACATGAAATCTTTGTGCATGGCTGCCTCAACAACCTGAAGAGCAATGGATACATTGTGCTTCAGTTCAGTTTGTTTTTCGTTTCCCTTCTTTTCATTTCTTCTTCTTCTTGCTATTTGGACTGGACAGATGGTCGAGGTGTTTGTATGCCTTCTGAATGCTTAAGCCAGACAAACACCCGCTCTTTTTTTTTTTTTTTTAACACAGATCACCTCCATCGTCGTGAGGGATTGACTGGCAAAGCTTCCATATGATAGTCATCAGAGTAAAGACTACGGGTTTCGTCTTCGAAATGATACTCAAAGGGATTTTGTTCACGAGGCGGCTCTCTGTATTCACGAACGTCAAGATCATTTAATGCATTTGCACTATCGTCGTCTCGATAGGGACTGTCCCTGTGATATGGTGGTTCGGGGGCGCCTGGAACATTAATTTGAACATGATCTTTTTCGGCGGCAGCAGCCATGTCCTTTTCTTGTTCAGATTCCTTGGCTATATCGGCCGCCAGTGTGGTACCGACGCCAGCACGAGTACCCCACCCGACTTCGTGCAACGTGAAGAGAGCATACACTTTCATGATGGCAAAGTAATAATTGAAAATCAGCCAAGCTGGTATATGAATGATATCCTGAGGTCGCTTGATGAAATGTGGGATAAGTTTCATAGCTCTGGTTAGCATCAACCATACAATGTAGGATATGGCAATGTTCCAACCGGGTAATGGGGGATTGGTAGGGCCAGCCTTGTCTTTTTGTTCAATGGCGAAGATACACACTAGAATGGGTCCAGACAGTAACGTGATGGGATTGAAAATTTTATCGACCATGGTGAAGGCAACATAGGGGTGTCGTCGCCAGATATAGCGTTCCGTAAACAAGGATCGAAAGTCAGAACGCCAGGTATTACGGGTCCATCTCAGAACCTGCTTAATAAACCGCCAATTATTCTTAAATGTGGAATACAATTCGGCTTCTGGTGTGACTTGAATGAATGTATTCCACCCATGTGAGACCATCCATCTTGTTAGATATTTATCATCACCCGAGTTGAGTGGGTATTTGCCCAGCCACAGGTCATTTGTAAACCCGTATTGAAATGCAGGATCTTTTAAAATCAAAGTCCTATAAGCGGCGGTACGACCAGACAGACAACAAACACCGCCGTCGATATGCGTTGACGCTGCCACTTCGATGTTTCGAATTGAGAGACGAAATCCAGCAAGCACTTCCCAAACCGTTTGATGGCCATTGGGATTGACTGCATGAACGGTTTGGCAAGTGCCTACACCACCCATTTTCAAGTCTTCAAAACATGCCAAGATATAATCCAGCATAGTAGGCTTCCAAATAGCATCATCATCTGCAAAAACCAGGATCTCAGTCGATGTAGCATTGATACCAGCTACCATTTGCAAGCGCTTGTTGGCTTTGGCTACCGTCAGCACTCGTATCTTGCTTGGATCCACTTCATTAGCTAGTTCCTGTAAAGGCCCTCGCATTTTTGTCTCGGTAATGATGATAATCTCTTTGGGTCGACAGGCAAGCCAACTTCGTGCAGCAATTTTGAATTCTTCACCAGCATCAATGGTTGGCACAATGATGGTCACGTCGTGTTCTGCTGTATACGTTGGGTATTCTTTGGGTTGTAATGGGCGGTATACAAACCATGCTAAGATTTTGATCGCATACCACAAGTATCTATAGAAACCAATGATGCCTAACGGGAGGAAGAAGGGTAATAGACCCAGATCGTTTGTCAAATACAACATGGTGGTATAGCAACGTCCCCAATGGACGAAGGTTAGGAGAGAAAAGGTAGAAGAGAATACCAGGATACTGAACGGAGCTCCTCGTTAAGTAAAATAGTGCTATTATTGCATGTGAGGTGGGGCTCAAACTTGGGGGGGGGGAGGAGAGGTTTTTTTTTTTCCATGGTGCCGCTTTCTTAGTAGACTGGTCTACTAGGCTATACATACATCGATCTGTTTGAATACCGCTCCAGTTGCAGTTTATACTATTGTTTCTCAAAAGTTCCTACAGTGCATGCCAATGCCTAAGAAAGCGGTGGTGTCTAATTGAAAAAATTCCTCAAATATGACACTTCGTTGGCTTGCAAGGCATTATCTGATGCGAATTGCCATTTTATTTCCAAGTGTGGAAAGCCCAATTTTAGATACAGGCGTCTAATTTGAGGCACAAACGGTTGCTGCTAATAATGCGGAGTTTACGGCTTCAGCTTCACAATGAACCATATCCACCGACAAATCAGATGCGTCCTCTCGAGCACGCATCGCTTGATCCCTTGACAATAGGGACCCGTATTGTTATTTCTTCGTCTTCCAAAAAGGAGTTGGTTTTTCAAGTGTTACTTGCATTCAAAAAAATCCCCAGTTCAACGCACCTCCTGCGTCCGCCTCATCATCGCTTTATGCATCGTTTTGTTATAATTAATACAAACGCAAAGCTGTGATAACGTCCATCGCGTGTGTATACACATGTTTCATAGCAATTAACTGCTTTTATTGTTTGAAAGCTCTACCATTATCTTGGTTTCACGAGTAGGTTACTCTTTGTAAAACGTCTGTTTATGGCAAAAAGTGTAACTGGAAGTGCCATTTATCCGGATATGCGTGCTATTATTGCTTTCAAGGGGACACATTGTGCCAGCTCTATTGTAAATGGAAGCTTTGGACTAATAGATCAGGTGATCCGTCCACGCTGTACTGGACTTCACAGTCAAGCTCGCGTGGGTTGTCAATGCCTTTATGGCAGGTGAAGATACCTTCGATGATAGTACCTATTCAAGTTATAAGCATTAGTTTTACATCCCCATATGCACTCTATACGCTTCCATACTGTCTTTTACCTTGTACAACGGCAATGGGATTATCCAGGACAAAGATAGTCTGCTTCCAATGTGTGTCTTCACCATGTGGGCCAGTCGTGAAGAACGTGTCGACACCTGGCTTACCGCCCTCTTGATCGAGTGGGACGTCATGTCCATCACGGGTGAACCAAGTGTCAAACCAGCCAACAAGTGCATAAATGGTGCCTTCTTTGCTAGCTGTCAATTTGAATTGTGATACAAAATCAAGCTGTGGTATGCTGATGGTTTGGAGAGGCAAGTCTTTGACGCATACAGCGTCAGTGATGATGGCTTCCTTTGAGACAAAGTCGACGATAGCTTCATTGACAATACTTTCTTTCATGGCGGACATTTTGAATCCATATACATCATCCCAGAAACAATGTCGGTCGTTTTTGACGTTCTCGTCGTCTAATCCTGCTATTAATATTCTTGTTTGGCTTGGAGCAACTAGGGTGGAGAATGGAGTGTTAGCGTAAAACAAAGAGAGTCGGCGCTGTCAATCTCATATCGCTTCCAGAAATAAGAACCCCCAAGAAACTTACGAATTCCGCCTGGTGCCAACCACCGATCACGAGCTACAAGTACTGAATCTAACATAGCCTCGAAAAGCAAGAAATAGCCCATCCATTCTGAGATGATAATGTCAACTTGCGGAACAGGCAAAGTAATTTCTTCAATTCTTCCTTGTAGTAAGCTGTCAACAGAATACAAAATATTAGACAGTTTTCCTTAAGCATTGAGGAATTTCAAAAGACAATACTTACGTGATGATACCATCCAATCCATTTTCCTTCACGTTTGCCTTTGCCTTTTCTATGATGGCCGAGTTGTCGACAGAGATAACTGATGGCAACATATTTCCACATTAGTCTGGTATTTGGAGACATCTCCCTAGGATCCTTTCAAAGTGACAAACCAACCTGTTTTCGCGCCTGCGCGAGCTGCAAACATGGATAAAATGCCTGTTCCGCAGCCGATGTCAAGAACAACCTGGAAAAACAAATTGGATATTAGGTCTAATCAGAATTGTAAACACAACAATCTTCGATCTAACGGTACCTTGTCTTTGAAGACATCCTTATTTTCGTAGATGAAATCTCTATATCCTTCAGTTCGCACTCGGTCCTTCAACATTTGTTCATGGATATCTATATTTACGACGGTCAGTCATTGTGATGCCCTGTTTCGGTAGCCATGCAGTCTCTCCGGCAAACTCACCATTTTGTGCATATGAGTTAAAGTAATAGTTGCCATCATCTTTGTGATCAGCTAATGCTGGACTACTTCGAACAGCAAGGCCATCTTCCTCCATAATCTGCTTGGTGATTTCGTCATCCAAAAACGTTTTCCGAACCATGTTTTGGTATTCTGCGAATTGATTGTGAAGGGCCTCGACGTGAGATTCGGCTTGTCGAAGTCGCTGAAGGAGATCACGTTCTAATTCTGTGGTAACTTTGATATCCTCCTTTGCTGCTGGAGTATCAAATTCGTCTTCGTTGTCGTCATCCAAATCAAGATCCTCAAAAGCTAGATACCATATGGTGTCAGCACATGCCGTCAAGAATCAAAATAAATCGAACCGTCCTACCATGAAGAAGAGCGTCCGATTCAAGGACGGGGGTGAGGTACTGGTCTTCCATCAAAAAATTCTCAGATCCAGTAATTGTCAATGGAAGGCTGTTGCCAAGTTCCTGATTGTTCATGACCTGTCAATCGAAACTTTAGCCATACGTTATAACAACCCGCTTTAAAACCTCCAACGGCATACCTCCTTGCGAATGTAGTTTATCAATCGAATGCATTGATAGAAATCCAATGCTGAATGACCGATTGTGTTAACGGGATAACATTGATCTGCTCGCAATAACTGTATCACTTACCATGTTGGTGTCTGGTCTTGACAAAATCAAACTTGTGTACGTCTTGGCAATGACGGAAGACATCGGATGCACTTCCAAACGACGAAGGACAGAACAAACATTTCATTTCTTCTTGTTCTTCCTCGCCTTCCCAGTCGTCCCAGTCTTCGTCTTTAAACGAGCATTCGAGTTGAGTGACAGAATTCGCAATTAGAGGCTCCATTCTTCACACTTACTGTTAGAATCGACTTCGGATTCCGTATATTGAGAAGTCGATGCTCTTCTCCAGTCGAGGTTCTTGAAATTATGGGATTCCATGCTTGAACGGTTTGAGTGAATGACAGCTTGCCGAAAAACTTTTTTTTTTTTTATTTCTGCTGCAAGACTTTTTTTTTTTTGCATTGAGCGTGTGGCTCGTGCGTGGCTGAATTTCAGGACGTTGTTCTTTTCCGCTGCCAACGAACCAATGGACGCCGACATTGAAGAGGGATTTGCAGACTATGCTACGTTAAAGCAGAAGAAAAGGTACGTAACGGTTTACGTCCGATTGTCTGAGGGAATGTACTCATTCTTATTTTCACTTTTCAAGAAAGGGAAAGGACATATCGTGGCAGGGACAGAAAGATTTCGAACCAGACGAATCTATTACTCAACACGAAAAACTACAAGCGTCACACGATGCCATGTTTGAAGCACTAACTGAGAAACGATTAGTGAGCACCAAAGGCATTTCGAAGGGTGTATTCGACCGTGACGCACAGCTGGTTCTCGTTCGTGCTCCCCGTGGCAATTATTTCCAAAGTATCGGACGATCCGTCAAAGGCACTCTCACGCTATATTTGGAAGAGGCGTGTTTCTTGATGAATGTTGGCCAGCTGCAGATTGAAGATTATGAAGGAAACAGTATCAGCTTTCGTGACTTGTACGTAGCTGTATTGAACTCGGCTGATGGCTGGTCCTCATTTGAGCGGTATCAGGTATAGATTACATTTACAATTGAGCCAAAGGTCTATCGTCTACTAAGTACGCCACTGGAAACTATAGACGTATGCGTATCTGAAAAGATTGGGATATCATGTTATACGAAGCGACGCCATCCTACCGATCTCACACAACGTGAACCATCACCCACTAACGTGGATGTTCCCAATCACCGCAATCGCTATCAAATACACCATCTCAACTGTTCGATCGATGATTGATAGAATGAAGAAGATGTGGCATATTGGATGTAGGACAAAGTTATTGTGGGTATGGCAGCGTGATCATACTGTCCATCCCTTGTTGCCACGTATTCAGTCACATTTCAATTATGGTACGATATTCATTTGTGCATAGAATCCATTCCCGTGAAGCATAACATAACGAATCTACCTCTAAATTAGCATCAATTTTTTCCGCTTTACGTATCATACCCTCCTCACAGTCACCGTATGTGCCATCGACTAGGCTACATGTAATTGATTACGATGTGCACAAGCCATTACCTACCTGGAAGAAAACCAATCCCGGACAACCAACCTATAGAGTATCAGTGTGCAGGTAAGAAATGGAATATACAGAAGGTCTCTAATACAAATAGCAAGCTGATAGTGAGCGTCTCTCAGAGCTAGTGATCCGTTTCCAACACCTCTTGGCTTGCGACAACTGTTGCATGACAATCGCATACTTTCTACACAACAAAAAAAAAAGTATCCCCTGATATCTGATAGCGATGAAAGCACGCTGGTTATATCAGTTGTTGATGGTTCTGAAGGAATATGCTCTTTTGTAAGATTTAACGACGAACCTCGTCCCAATTTATTGTAACGGTATGTCTCAAAGATGCCATGTAAACGAACCTGTGCTAGGTCATAGATTCTATTCCTTCCCAACTACCTTAATTTTGTACATATATATTGTTCTGGAACTTCTATAAAATATTATTTTTCGCTCTTGTATGAGCTCTCGCAGGCTATATGCTGTTGCAAATAATGACTTGTGCGTCGTTGGCGAAGAGTCATCTTGACAATAGCAGTCACGGTTTAAGATTTATGGTTTTTTTTGCGAGCGTGCCTGGCTGGATTCTTCTAACGTTAACAGCAATGTCCGATCCCAGTTTTAACAGAAGCCAGCTTGAGGTATGCTTGACTTGATATGAAAAGGCGTCTTATAATGATTGTGGCATGCTAACTTCTTGGGTCCGCTGACAGCAATTGATCAGCAGGCGATTCTTCTACGCCCCCGCTTTCTCCATCTATGGTGGTGTCGCCGGTCTTTATGACTATGGCCCGACAGGTTGCGCTCTCATGAGCAACATCATTCAGCTTTGGCGTAACCACTTTGTCCTCGAAGAAGAGATGCTCGAAGTTGACACCACTATCATGACACCTGCCGAAGTATTGAAGACCTCTGGTCACGTTGAGAAGTTCAGTGACTGGATGTGCAAGGATGTTAAGAATGGCGAGATCTTCCGTGCCGATCACTTGGTTGAGGCCGTTTTGGAAGCCAGACTTCAAGGCGACAAGGAAGCCAAGGCTGCTGCCTCTGGTGCTGCCCATGTTGAAACTCCCACCGCCACTGATCCAGCCACTGCTAAGAAGGCTTCCAAGAAGAAGAAGAGCAAGGTCGTTGTCGTTGAACTTAAGCCCGAAGAAAAGGCTGCTTATGAGGACATTTTGGCTAAGGTGAGAGAATCATCAATGGGAGTTGCCTTTGTAAATTGGATGTGATATTGACAACGCTTTGTTACCGTAGATCGACAACTTCGGTGGTCCAGAACTTGCCGAAATCATTACAAAGTGGAACATCAAGTCTCCAGAATCTGGTAACGACTTGACCGCTCCTCAAGAATTCAACCTTATGTTCGACAGCAGCATTGGTCCCACTGGTCACCTCAAGGGGTATGGATACTGTCTTTGCTTTTTACCATTTCATAAAACCGTAGTGTTAACATTTCTTAAAGCTACCTTCGACCAGAAACCGCTCAAGGTCAATTCCTCAACTTCAAGAAGCTTTTGGAATTCAACAACGATAAAATGCCTTTTGCCTCTGCTTCCATCGGTCGTTCCTTCCGTAACGAAATCTCGCCCAGATCTGGTCTCCTTCGTGTTCGGTAGGTTATTTGCGAACTATCCTTTTTTTATTTTTATCAAATGTACCATCCCTAACTTTGGATTATTCAGTGAATTCACCATGGCTGAAATTGAGCACTTTGTCGATCCCGAAAACAAAGACCACTCTCGATTCGATGATGTTAAGGATATCAAGTTGAACCTTTTGCCCGCCAAGGTCCAACTCGAAGGCAGCACTGCAATCACCGTCATGACCATCGGCGATGCTGTTGCACAAGGTGTTGTTGACAACAAGACCCTCGGTTATTTCCTTGGTCGTATCTACCTCTTCTTGATCAAGGTTGGCATCAACCCTGACAAGCTCCGATTCCGTCAACACATGAGCAACGAAATGGCTCATTATGCTTGCGACTGCTGGGATGCTGAAATCAAATCCAGCTATGTATGTGTGCTTACATGTTTAGAAAGCGTGAATTTCATTATTCTAACGTTTGATCTATTCTACAGGGTTGGATTGAATGTGTTGGCTGTGCTGATCGATCTGCCTACGATTTGACTGTCCACGCCAAGCGTACCAAGGAGAAGTTGGTTGTTCGTGAACAACTTGATGAGCCCAAGGTCATTGATAAGCTTCAGTTGGAAGTCAACAAGAAGGTGTTTGGTCCCAAGTTCAAGAAGAATGCTAAGACCGTCGAAGACGCCCTTTTGGCCCTTTCTGAAGATGGTCTCCAAAAGCTCAAGGATGAGTTGGATGCTTCAGAGAAGACCTCTATCAACGTCGAAGGTCAAGATTATGAACTCACCAAGACTGACATTTCCATCGAACGTGTTACTGTTACTGAGCACATTCGCGAATACACTCCCAACGTCATCGAGCCTTCATTCGGTCTTGGCCGTATTCTTTACTCCCTTTTGGAGCACGTCTGGTGGAAGCGTGACAACGATGAAGACCGCAATGTCTTGTCTTTCCCTGCTGTCGTTGCTCCCTACAAGTGCTGTCTCTTGCCCTTGTCCGGTAACTCAGTCTTCACCCCAGTTGTCCGCAACCTTTCACAACAACTCCGCGCAAAGAATATCTCCACGCGTACCGACGACAGCAAGGCTTCCATCGGTCGCAGATATGCTCGTAATGATGAACTTGGTATCCCATTCAGCGTCACTATTGATTTCCAGACTGTTGAAGATGGCACCGTCACTCTTCGTGAACGTGATTCTACCAAGCAGATTCGTGAAAAGATAGAAGTCATCCTTCAAGTTCTCAAGGAACTTTCAGAAGAAACCATCACTTGGGATAAGGTTGTTGCTACTTATCCTGCTTTCAGTGCTAAGGAAGGTGATGAGGAATAGATTAGTACTATATGGCTCACCCAAACCATGTTCTAAAATCCAAGATATTTCTTCGTTCTTTTATTGCTCTTCCCAAAAATATAAAGAGATAAAAAAAAAATGATCCATAGATACTTGCTGTTCTGGAGTAACTGATTGCGTTGAAATAAGCAGAGATGGGAGCAAATTGCAGAATAGCCATTTGAACACCGTAAGAGTTGCTTAATATCTGGAGTTGGGCTCGATTTCTTGTGCCTTTAAGGGATTTGTCGAGCTATAATCATTCGTAACTCCGCTCTCTCTCCAGCTTCCAACATCCCTCATGTCCCTCATTGACGATTTCCTGGAGTCGACTGAGCCTGGGGGTTCTTCAACGTTGGCTCATTACGGTGACCAAAATGGATTAGGAGGAGGCTCCTTTGCTAATGATTACTCAAACGATAACATGGTTCGCGTAAGTACATGAGAACGCCCCCAGCCTATTACTCCCTGCATTCAGTGCGTTTCTTATGTAGAGCACCTTTACTGACCCCGACTGTTCCAATCCCCTCTACAGATGGAGACCGGCTTCGTTTCAACCGGACTGAATGACACAGATAACAGGATTTTCGTTTTGGATCGAGTGCCATTGCCAGTATCAGCGACATTAGTAGCCGTTGCAGTATCGAATAACACCTTGGTCGTAGTGTTTGACACACCGCAAATCCTTCGGATAGACTTGTTGCAAGGAGACCAGATTGAATGCAAGTAGATTTCGAACAACTAGAGTGAACCCAATGATATGGTGTGAACCATGATACTGACCGTAAATGATTTTGGTTGGGCCACAACAGATATCGAAATCCCGCGAATAAGCAAAGATGGTGCAATCACTGCCGCATTTTTTGATCCAACCGGTCGCCATCTTATCATAACAACCGATATTGGCGAGAATTACTACTTGTATGAGAAGTGGCAAAAGTGCAAATTGTTGAAAACCCTCAAGGTAAAGGATAAATGAACCGACAATTACCATATTTTTCGTCCGACTCATGACTGACATGTATTCTAGGGTCATGTCATCACCTCTGTAGCATGGAACAAACAAGCAACCCTTGCCGATCCATCAACGAGAGAGATTTTGATCGGTACAAAGAATGGTCAAATATATGAAGCTTGCCTCGAACCAAGCGACGACTTTTTCCGCCGTGAAGAGAAACCTCTCAAATTTTTGTACGCTATCAACGAACCTGTTTCGCCTATCAACGGTTTATATTTCGAACAGTTCCCTGGAAACTCTAGAAAGTACTTTATCATGGCCGCCACACCAACCCGTATTTATGAATTCATTGGCGTAGTGGGTCCTGCAAGCCAAAAAGCTTCCGCAGATGGTGATGAGAAACGAAAGAAGGGAAATTTTGAGGGGATCTTCTCGCATTACGAAAACAATCCAGGTAGACATCAGAAGGAATGATATGGTGGTCAGAAATTGGTAAAAAAAAAAAAGAGTTACGCTCATCTGACATGATGATATTATCTTTCTATCTATGCAGTCTTTCTAGAACTTCCGGGCGATCTATCGTATAGCGAGCTCCACTTCTTTAGCCAATTCAAAGATTTGCAGCAGCGTGGCGTAGCACAGAGTTTTGCTTGGCTGACCGGTAAGTAGAAATCACAAGGTGTCATCATAATCATCTGGAATGCGGTTGTGGACTTATTCATTTATCTCCACACTAGTTCCTGGTATCTACCACGGTAACTTGGTGTTCGGCTCACAGAATCCTGGCGAACATGTTATAGACAACGCACAACTTCTGCAGTAAGTTTGATCTCTGCGATTGTAAACCAACTGTTCTTAATTTGCAGCTTCTCTAATCCGGCACTTCTAGATACCCTACAAATACTTTAGAGAGCGGCGAAACACAAGTTGATTCTGTTCCGTTATCCATCGCAATGACAGAATTTCACTTTATTCTCTTGTACAAAGATCGCATACGTGCTATCTGTCACCTCAATGACGAAATTGTATATGAAGAGATGATCAACTTGGTATGTATCGTGCTCTTTGAGAGTAATCGCTTATTAACTCCATTTCACTTATAACAATGCATATTACTGTGTTAGGCTGCAAATGAGCATGTTGTGGGGCTGACAATGGACGAAACTAACGGTTCCCCATGGGTTTACACAAATCTATCATTATATGAACTAATCATACGTGAGGAAAGTCGAGACGTTTGGAAAATATACCTTGAAAAGAAGCAATACGATACAGCCCTTCATTATTGCCGAGACGATTCCCAGAGAGACAAAGTCTACACCACACAAGCCAACGACTACTTCTCCCAACAGCGATATCAACTCAGTGCAAAGTACTTTGCAGAGAGCGCTGTGCCTTTTGAAGAGGTTGCTCTTCAGTTTGTTGAGCGAGATGAACGCGATGCCCTGCGAAGTTATGTTGCCAACAAATTGGATCGGTTGAGAAAAGGCGTATGTTCTGTGGTATTATATGACCTGAAGTTCGTGTGAGCTTTTCTTTCTTATTTTGTGTTTTCTATTTCCTTTAGGATCTGACACAAAAGACCATGCTGGCGACTTGGCTGGTGGAGCTTTATCTCTCCAAGATTAACCAGCTCGAAGATCTCGCTTCCTCCGCTACCCATACCACCGATCTCATCGCGTCGCAAGCCAACGTTATGCCTGACTACAAGCAGCAACAGGAAGATATTGAGGATGAATTTAGAACCTTCCTCGAGACGTACAAGGGCCATTTGCACAAGCCTACTACTTACAAACTAATTTCTAGTCATGGCAGGAGCAGCGCCATGTTATACTATGCCGACTTAATTGGTGATTATGACCGTGTCATATCTCACTGGATTATTGAAGAGAATTGGCCAAAGGCGTTAGAAGTGCTTGGAAAACAGGTTTGTGTTGTGCAGAACGTATAAGCATTATATTATGTGGATGCTAACCTGAGATGACTACAGGCCAACTCTGACGTATTTTACAAGTACTCTCCGGCTCTCATGGAAAATTCACCATATGAAATGGTCACTCTGTGGATGCAATCGAATCTCAACCCTCGCCAGCTTATACCATCCTTGCTTAGATATGACCACTCTAAGGTGACTGACAAAGGCCAACAAGTAAGTCTGATCAGAATTGGGATATCGATAAAGAATTGAAGCTCCCACAGCATATTGAACCAATACGCGTAACCTTTGCCAGAATCAAGCCATTCGTTATCTGTCTTATGTTGTCACAACCCTTGGAAACACAGATCCTGCCATTCACAACTACCTTTTGACATTGTACGCTACACAACAGACCCAAGATGAAACAGCGTTGTTGGCGTTCTTGAAGAATGAAGTAAGTCAATCTACAACTTTAATAATAGGATGTTCAGGGACTAACAACAACTTGTATGGTACTAGGGACGAGAAATGCACTACAACCTTGACTACGCATTGCGTCTTTGCAGCCAGAACAACAGGATGCAAAGTTGTGTACATATCTATAGTCAAATGGGTCTCTACGAAGAAGCTGTCAATCTGTCACTCAAGGTGAGGAAGGGGGCGGTTTACCCATTTGCATGCACAAGCTTGCATCCACATACTCCATACTTACACCCTAACTTTCTCCATTAGTATCATGACTTGGAACTTGCTAGAATCAACGCAGACAAGCCAGAGGAAGATGATGTTTTGAGGAAGAGACTGTGGCTGAACATTGCCAAACACATTGTTCAAGAAAAGAAGGATATAAAAACGTAAAATATTCAGATTGGTGTACCTTTTCAACACTGCTGCCCATGATCATCTCTTACTCATCTTTTTTCTTCTCTGTTAGTGCCATGGAATTCCTCAAGCAAAGTGATCTTTTGAAGATTGAAGACATTTTGCCCTTCTTCCCTGATTTTGTTCTAATTGATGACTTTAAGGTATGCGTCTAACGAAGTTAATGGTTGCAGTCATTGAGTCTCCAGCTTGTCAGTATAATATCTGACACACTATCCTACAGGATGAAATTTGTTCAGCTTTGGAAGAATATAATATCCACATTGAAAGACTCAAAGAAGATATGGACGAAGCGACGAGGAGTGCAGAGAATATCCGTCTTGACATTCGCCAATTGCGTAGCAGGTGAGTGGAGCATGTAGTCAAATGGTGGTGGGAAGTTTGTTTAAGAGTTTCGAGACTGACGGCTCGCCTTGCACAGATTTGCCATCATTGGATCTCTCGAAAAATGCAACATCTGTGACCTTCCCCTTCTGACAAGACAGTTCTATGTCTTCCCATGCCAACACTCTTTCCACGCCGATTGTTTGGTTGATAGAGTAAGTTTAGAAAGCGAATTCCTGCATAGAAGAGTTTTGGCGTATTTATTTTCTAATGATGCTCTTGTTTTTGCCAATACAGATCACCAAATACCTCAACACACGTCAAATTCGTCGTCTTCTCGACTTGCAAGAGCAGCTTTCTAAAGAGCTTAATTCAAAACACAATCTGCAAAAATCCTCTGGGTTCAACTCGGCGGCAAACAAGTTCATCACTGCAGCTGCAGGGAATTTGAAAGGTGTGATTTTCCCTGGCGACGCAGCGTTGCACGGCAACGATGATGCGTCGGTCATGATAGCCCGTTCTGAACAGCTGAAAGAGGAACTGGACGACATTGTCGCCAGTGAATGTGTGTTGTGTGGCGACATCATGATCAAGTCCATCGACCAACCATTTGTAGGCGAAGACGAAGTCGATGCCGTCATGTCTTGGAGTGTATAACGCTATCTTGATCTAGTAGTAGAACGTGTACTGTAAAAAGAACGAAAGAAGAAAGTTTTTTAATTCAAGAGAGAGACGAAAACTACATTAATTAAAATTCCACTATGATACAGCTTTTGTGTGCAATGGCATCCTTCGGTAGTATACATCGTATACCCTCATCGTTTGCATACAGACTGAGTCTGACTCGTGCGATTTATTTCTCCCAAGGCAGCAGCAACACATATATGACAAACGCTTTTTGAAAAACGCTGATGACAACGGAAGAAAATAGCCAAACAAGGATGCCCCATGGGCAAGTAACAAAGCCAACAAACAAAAGTGAGAAAGGAGTAATATAAACAGTAATAGCAGGGAACACACAAAGAAAAAGAGCAGATACAATACGCGGGAGGTATGTTTCAGCTGGTTGATGAAAAACCATTAAGAAACCTGGCTGAAAGAAACGACGGGGGGGGTTATCTGAAGTTGATAATAAGTACAGTAGAAAGAAAGAAAGGGAAACACAAGCAGAAGAGTGGCGATGAGATGCAATACAAGTTTCAGAACAGGGAGGGAGGGTTGTGGTTTTTGTAGAAAACTTCATCATGCCATCTCAACATCTTCATCGGCCGTGACCACAGACGGGTCTTCAGCCAAGAGATCAAAGTTATGCAGTTCCATGGCACTTCGACTTTCATCTGGGTTGGTACTTCTTCGTCGTTGCATGACAATTACCGCTTTTGTGTCGGTGAATTGAAGACGCCAGACAGTTTTGGCGGGATGAGTAAGATGGCGAATCAATCGTCCGGTCTTAATATCCCAAAGTTTGGTTCGACCATCGTTTCCTCCGCTAATGATACGTCGGTCGTCAAACTGGAGACAAGTGACTGAGTTGTCGTGAGCGGAAATGCGGTGTACACACTCCAAGCTATCGAGATCCCAAACACGTAAGCATCCATCCGACCCTCCGCTGACTAGTGTATGTCCACTAAGCTGAAGTTGGCCAACAAGAGAAGTGTGACCATGAAGGGTAGCAATGCATTGTCCAGTTTCAGCACTCCATACTCGGATGCTAGTATCGAGCGAACCAGTAATAACCTTTTCGCCATCGAAAGCAATGGAATAGATTTGTGAATAGTGACCAGATAAAACATGTCGACATCGGCCGGTGTCTAAATCCCAAATACGGGCTGTGGAATCGTACGAGCCTGACACTGCGAGATTACCATGAATCTCTAGACATCGAACGGAAGCTTGATGTCCCAAAAGTACAAATTTTTGAACGCCTCGTTCAATGTCCCACACACGGAGCGTGTTATCCCTTGATCCAGTGACAGCCGTGTTCTTGTCTCGAAGCTTTAGGCAACGGACGGTTGAGGTATGTCCTCTCATGACATGAAGGAGGCGGCCGGTATCTAAATCCCAAACGCGGACATTTCTATAATATGATATGATAAAAGAAACCGGTCGGTCAGCGGTGGTGGAAGGACAGGAGGTAGACTGTTTTATGGGGTAAAAGGGAGGTTGGATGAGTCTACTTTACCTGTCACAGCCGCCCGAGGCAAGGATACGATGATCACCAGGCTCACCAGAGCCGAAAAATTGAAGTGCCCATACACCACCTTCATGGCCTTCCATGGTTCGCAATTTTGTTCCAGATCTCGCATCAAAGACTTCAATTTTGTGATTATCGCAGCCAGCAACGATGATGTCGTCGTCAAATTGGAGACTGGTGACTAAGCCGGGATCCAAGCTATCAAGGAAAGTACTCACTTTGCCACCATTCTCCCAGGCAGCTTCAATGTTGTACTTCCGCTTAAAGTATTCGCGGTATGAAAAATCCAGACGCCTAGCCGGAGGGCCAAGCAAAGATGTACCATTGATAGTTGAGTTTCGCCGCCTGTAATGGTGCTTATGACATAATGTCTTCCAAGTAGTTTCATCCTTGAGAAGAGAGTTCCAAAAAGTGGACACACGAGAGGCGCGGGCCAAGGTTTTTGGGTCATCAATGAAGGATAGGATATATAGTGATATTTCTATCGGAAGTTCTTTGAGAAAGTCAATTTTGAGGCGAGGTGCAATGTAGGAGCTGACAAAGTTGAGCTGTTGGGTATCGCAGCAATTTAAGATTTCAAAAAGAAAGTATTGCTTTTGTTGAGAGTCCATTTGTTGGAATGCAGCCTTGACCTGCTGGAGATGATCGAGTTCACATCCTGAAAACAATGCAGAAGGCTGAATGAGCATGTCCGCAAATGATTGATCAGGGTAATTCTGCCTCAAACGTTGCGGAGGCCGGGTCAGCAATGTAGGAGAAGGAGAAGAGGAGGATACGCTGGATCCTGGAGGAGTAGCAGGCGGCGATAGATCGTCTGCTCTACACAGGTCCATGAAAGTCATGTTACTCAGCAAGCAAGCTTCCACGGCAGCAGCTTCCCAACCAATTTCTTGACTCTCAGAACCAGCGCCTCCCAAATTCTCGTGACTCTCTCAATAAGGAAATCCCCCTTCTTATACGTTTTCGTTGGTGGTTTCTATTTACAAAAGTTCTCAAATACATGCTATCTAAATATCCAATGAACTGCTAATATTACACATATCGCTATGCTTTACGGCTGGTAAAGATGTCTGCTCAAATCAACCAACATAAAAAATAAAGGTCAACACCTGAAACACTGCTTAATCATATCCGACATAACAACAACAAACAAAATTCACCTTCAATCCGGAGTGGTGCCATTTTTCCAAAGATTTCTTCGGGATTAAGTGTACATTGCTCTTCCAGTGCTTTCTTCAGTTCAGGGCTCATGGCCCATCCAGGTATAGGAAGCTTAGGTCTTTTCCGTGGCCTTGCGCTGCAAATAGTACCCCATCAGTAATCATGGTTTCGCTAAAAAAAACATGAACAACGCTTCTTCCCACTTACTCGTCTTCTTGACTAGCTTTGTTTTTGTCAGCAGCAGCATTGGGTATGAGTTGCGCATTTTTCTTGGAAGGAGTAGCTGGGGCTGAATCGGTGGCATGTTGAGAACTACTGTATGAAGCAGGTGCCAGACGATCAGTTGGCGCCATGGGCTTCTATAAACAATACCCACATTAGTTAATGCTATTGTAGCGGTCGTTGGTTCCATGCAAAACATACCGTCCGTATTGACTCATGTGCTTTGGACGCATTCACAGTCAAATGTTTCACGGTGGATCCGCTATGGAGTGTTTTGGCTATGCTGTCCACAGGCTTGTGCGTCTTGAGCTGGGTGGATAACGTGGATTTTGCAAACGAATGCAATGATGTCATTTTACTCGTGTCCCGAGCATTGGCAGCGTTCTATAGAATTAGAAAGTGTCGAAATATGTACATCGCGCGGAATGATCCGAGTACTTACCGGTCTTATATTAGAGTTGCCACCGCCTTTGGCAGTAGAACCTTGCAAATCCCGTTCTTGCAGCTTGCTCCTCTGCTGCATCAGTTTCAGTCGTTCTGCATTCATACCGTTCAGTATCCCTAATCGCTTTTTTCGTACTGTTTGATGTTTTGAAACTTCGGGACGAGCTTGCCAGCCGGAAGTGTATACAGGTGCATTTGTGGAGTATTTGTCTTTGTTTATAGATGAATGCGATGTAGGTTGCACACTCATTAGTTTCGCTTGTAATTTATGATGCATGGCTTGTTGGACTTCGAGGCGTTTGAGATGTGACATGGTCGGTGACATATGGTGGGGTAAACGACTTCGTGTCATATCCATTTTGGAATTAGGGTATTGTCTTGGCTTATGGAGTGCAGATAGCGATTTGTTGATCTCGACAGAGTTTCGGTCGACATCTTGAAGGACTTCGTCTAACCTTTTCTGCAACTTCTCAATAGGACTGTCATCTTCAGATGTTTGCTTTGAAGGCGATGACTTGTCAGTATGAACACCTTGGAGCTTGGCCATGAGCGTTGAGCCAGGTAGGCTGCTACAATTGCTTTGATTTTCGTCAATGCTTTTAGGACTGGTGGGTCGATCACTACTGCTAACCCATAGTATGTTGCTAGTTTCATGCTCGTCCAGCGGCAATGTGACTTTGTCAACAACAGGGGTTTTGGTCTTTGATGTTGCCGGCTCTGTAGATGACTGAGGTTGTCCCTTGCCGGATTCATTATCTGATTTTGTTATTGGTGTGGTAATTGTACGGATGGGCTTGGCATGCCTTTCTGGAACATGTACTGTTCGTCTTGCCGGTCTAGTCCTATCCACTGTGGGCTATGGGCAAAAAGTTAGATGAATTTCTTACTGCGAAATATCATTCATCTCGAAACAAAAATTTTACCATCTTAGAGACCCTTCGAATCGTCGGTCGTGACAACCGTGTGCTGCTCTTATCTCCAACTAGAATTATCTCGTCTTCATCATCGTCGTCATCATCGAAATGACTACCACTGGAACCAACAGAACTGACAGGTTTTGGCTGCGTAACAGATGGCGTGGTACCTGGTGGAAT
Organism: Umbelopsis ramanniana AG; assembly: GCF_025399195.1. Taxonomy (NCBI): domain Eukaryota; kingdom Fungi; phylum Mucoromycota; class Umbelopsidomycetes; order Umbelopsidales; family Umbelopsidaceae; genus Umbelopsis; species Umbelopsis ramanniana. The sequence goes on from NW_026252151.1 coordinate 52,980, forward strand.
ATTTTCTTGTGCCGGCGAGAGCTCGACGATGGTGTTTATACGTTCCGGTGGGGAAGGCTCAGTGAACGCAGACGTGGTAGGTATATCATGGAATTCCTGTGGCTCAAATACATCATCCTTTGCATCTGACTTGAAAGCGTTTGTGTTCAACCCAGATTCAAGAGAGGGTATAATGAACATAGAATTTGAAGGGGGTTTTTCGGATACAATTGTATCTTCCTGCAATTTCTCAATATAGAGTATGGATTTTTCTAGCTGGCAGGCTGCTTCATTCTCGTCTGCCTCAGGCGACCTTGGGGCTGATCTTGGTTGCGGTTCGGCTGCTACTTCATCCACGTCGTTTGTATCGATGATGTCCTTAAGAATATCATGTTCACTTGAAGAAGGGTTTATAGGTGAAATATCTTCAACAGATTGCGCAGGCTCAATGTCGTTGCTATTTGTATGGTGTTGATCAATTGCAGTAACTGGTGTAGATTCAATGTCATTGTCATTTGTATCGTGTTGATCAACTGCAGGAGTTTGCGCAGAATCAGATTGTTCTATTTCCGTTTCCTGAGGACCCGCGTGCTCGGCATGACTCTCAGATCCACCATCCTCGAGCTTGTCAGGAATGGATGTCTTGGTTTTCTCCGCGAGAGGTACAATTGGCCATGAAAGGAGAAAATCATCGTTTTCCTTTGGTTTGGCGTCCAACAGAACGGATTCTGCTTCTAGTTGTGCTATCTCCTCTTTATGCTTATTTTCGTCAATGTTGATGATTTCCGATGACAAGCATTCTTCTACATCATTCCATGGATCGTTTCGATTTTGATTAGCATCAATAAAGAAATGATCAGTATCTTTGTCCCTTTCTTCTCGAACTGGTTTGACATCAACGGTCGCAGACGCAGTAGATATCTGTAGGTCGTCATTAACGGACTTGCACGGCTCATCACATTGGGGAGCGTCGTCTACGTTCATCGCTGGTGAAGTATGTTTCTCTTCCTTCTCTGTTGTACAATCCACATTCTGGGTATATTCAGGCGCAAGGGGCTGAGATAACGTCGTTACGTTTGGTGAAATCGAGTCGGTTTTCGACGGTACAAGTTTCAAGAGAGATCTAAAGGTAATGTTTGAATCAGAGCGTAAGGGCTATGCACACAATCGATCAGTCAAAGGTTGTGAATACGGAACTTACTCGATATTGGAGTGGTCAGATATCCATTGAAGCTGTTTATCCAACATCAAATCAATATCGGCCAAATGGAGTGACCCTAAATCATTCCAGCGAGACCTTTGGTCTGACACCCACAGCTGTGCGGCAATGCAGGTACTTGGCTTTTCTTCAGCCATGTGATTCCCACTGAGGCGGAAGGGTTCAGTGATAGTGTTAGTGGTATCGGCCAGGATGCGTTATTCAATGGAAGTAAAAGTCAAACTCGCATAGCCAATTTGGGTCGAAATCACGAAACCCTCACAAAACGCATAGAGCGCGTCGGCCACGTGACTTGGGGTTGGCACAAAAAATTCAGGACAGCCTTAACGCGATACCAACTCCTACTTCCACATGGCTTAAATAAACTATCCTTCATTCAATCAATGAATGAGTATTCAAAATAGCGTCAACAATATGTTATTGATTATGAGAGAGTAAATTAATTGCCATAAAGAGAACTAGTAGACTGAATGTACATCTTGCAACAGCTTGTTTTGTTGCTGCTGAAAGGCGATACTTGGTGCCAAACTGATAATTTCATGTCTTCAATATAAGTTACAGATGTGAGAAAAATTGTGCTTCACGAGTGCATCAAGAAAGGCGTATGAAGCAAAGGACTGGCTGGTAAAGACGATACATGCCCGCATCTACTCAACAATTCTTAGGCTGCGTAAAGTACTTGGGCAAGGCGAACAAGGTAATAGAAGCAGTTACCGAAGATAAACTGTGGACCATTGTGGTCATTTGATTGTTCGAGGCATATTCAGAAACAATAATCTATGGGAATCAATGGCGGTTTGAAATTATATGAGTAGTACAACAGTTGCGAAGGATGCTTGTGTAGTCTCAATACTTGATAATGTTGCGTTAATAAAATCAGATGCTGGGGGTGCTTTTATATAAAAACCAATATGGCTTAAAAGGGGGGTGTGAATACTGTACAATGGCGGAAGAGGACAAAAAAATATGAGTAGAGGGGGATAAAATTCTATATGGATCGCTGTTCGACCAGGCTACGCAAGACTCGCTCTTGCTCACGTTGGCGTTGAGCTTTGACTTCATCAGAGACTGGATCCATGATACTTTTCAGAGATTCGTAGCCAGGGAAGAAAATACCACAAATACCAAACCACCACAAAGAGCGAGGAATAGCACCGGAGAAGAAGGAGCCAAATACTCGCTTCACCTTTCCGACCGTTGACTTGGTTTCCATTGCGGCATCCAACATAGTTCGAGCGGTTTGCATGACGGTGACTGGCGCAGCAACGCCAGCAACCCGTTTGTTGGTAATCATTTTGGTTCGCAAAACATCCATAGGTGTGGTGAAATAACCAGCCAAGAAACCTGAAACTCCGCCGAACATGATAGATTTAAAGGTGGGGATGTCGATTTCAATATCTTCCAAGGCGGCAGTGGCGACGACGTGAGGGTGGTTTCGCTTGACTCGATCCAACAAATCGCGTTTGACTGATCGATGATGCAGGGCCTTGAAGTTTTCGTAAGACACCAGCAAAATGACCATGAACGGACTGTCTCTAGCCGCAATAGCCCAGAAGCCCTTGAAAAGACCACGGGGGCCTTCTTCCAGCAAGGTTTGGCGAATCACAAATCCAGTGGTAGGTTTTTGTGAGAAATTGGCGTAGTAGTCGGTTTGTAATCTGTTATTGGCAAATCAAAATTCAGTCAGTTATCAATCTATCTCCTACTTTTATGAGCCAATCAGATTGCAACTTACTTGGCTGTAACCACTTCGCGAGGAACTTTGACCACGCTTGACGCTAAATCTCCAATCACCGCTGAAAGGGCCGTGGCAGGAATCACACCAAGCTGACCGACTGAAGCAGCCTGTCCCTTCTTTGGCAGCAAGTGGCTCTTGCAGTATTCATAGGTACTGAATCGAGCACCACCTTGACCAGCTGCTCCCACTACACTGGCAAAAAATCCCTTTCCGAGAGATCGTGCGGTCTCTCGAGTAAAGACCGCTCTAAGGCTGCTGGACGATGTATTGGCTTGGATTCGAGTCTTAATGGTATCGAGAGGGTGCATGCATGAGTAAGAAAACGACAGACTGACTGCTCCGGCTATGAAGTGATCTAAATGGACAGGCACAGGTTAGGGGCTTTGTTGTAAATGGATAGCAAACTATCCATGGTGCGTTCTTACTCTTAAACAATTGAACTTGGGATACGACGGTGTCCGACATGGCTGGTTATATAGAACTGAACGAATTGAATAGGTGCAAAATGCAAGTCGACGCCAGGAAGAAGTCCAAGGTGTTCTTCAACAAGATAATTTTTTTTTAAGAAAAAGCTTGTAAGTGAAACGAAAAAGTTCATTGAATCCGGGCTTTTATAGTCTTCCAGCGATGCGATCTACGCTTTAGCCAATCTTAACGACGGCTGGTTACCACTTGCAAGTCTGACTCAAACATTTGGACCAATCACATTTCAGTTTATTATATTTAAAACCCCGTGTAAGACGGCTCATTAATTCTACCAGGCAAACAACGCATCCTTAGCATGGGCAAGTACTCCACCAACAACATGACTAGCATTATGGTTTTGTCCATTGGCCATTGTAGCGCTGGGACCAGCTCGACCGCTACCAAGTCCACTGGGGCGCCAAATTTGCCCAGTGCGATCTACTTGAATCGGTCGTCCTACTAGCGGTTTACCGGTAGCCTTATCGTCTTTGCTGAGTTCAGGTGATGTGACTGCACCAAAGACATTCTGCTGGTTTGCAGGGGAGACACCAATCATGCAGTTGCCTCCGATAATCTTGCCGTTTCGACTGAGGGCCTTTTGTGCAGACAATCGTGTACTGTAGGTGATAGTCATCCAGTTAGAACCTGAATTACGGTAATCAAGTATTTCACCATATTGTCTAAAGTGATCCAAGATATATGAAGTCATGCTTGGAGGGAAACCGCAAACGTTGATGGTTGCTTGATCCGAGTCGGAATAGCTGGTGGATGGGTATTCGTTATTGGATGAAGCAAAGGAGTTTTGTCCAAAGCTTGCCATTGTGGATGATGTGGGAGCTTGCCTATCAACGAATGGGAGTAAAATGAATATCAAGAAATGCACCAAGACATGCCGACCGTTGTTGATGGAGCTTACATTATCTCATTAGCAGTACCAGTAGGAGCGCTTGTCGAAGTACCTAATTTATTGGATGCCAAGGAATTCCAAGAGTATCCCATACCAAGTGGTCGCGATGGGAATGCATTGGGAGCTGGTTGATGAACACCAATTTCCCACATCGAGAGCATTGGAGGAGCTTCATTATCATCGGATGCATCAAATGCTTGCTTTCTACTTCCGTACCCATAATCTTGACCTGTCGAGCCAAACAACCCAGATGAAGTTGAGCTTGATGCAGCTCCAGTACTATGTGATTAAGTAAAATGAATGAACAAACTCAGATCACATACCGGTTGTTTGCATATGCCAGTTAATTTTACCTTTTGGTCACTCCATCACCACCGACTTTAGAGACTATTTCTGACTTGGGAGATGATCCGACGCTAGTTAAAAATCCTGGTAATACTGTTCGCTTTTCCTGGAACGTAGGAGTATGTGGTTTTGTCGAGATGTCGGATGCGGATAATTTTGTTTCGACTTCCTTTTGGCTGGCTGGCATAAAGCCGGCAGACGACGAAGGGGGAGGAGCTGTCTGTCGCATAATTGAATGAGGACCAATGGTGTAATGCGGTACAGTGCCGTCAGACAAGGCAGATTTCGCCTCAACTGCGGGAGCTGCACTGAACGATGAAAGGGAGGGTGTAGTTGTAGCGGTTGATGCAGCTGCGCCACCAAAAGAAAATCCAGATGTGGCAGGTGTTGTGGTATTTGCTGCACCAAACAACGGTGTGCTGGTGGTAGGCTTAGAAGCGGCGCCAAAGGGTGAAGAAGTAGTGCCACTGGTATTGAGACCAGACGCGGTGGAACCAAATGGGGAGTTGGTTGGAACCGTCAAACTGCTACCAAATGTAGCTGCTGACGCTGCGCCGGTCGACGCGTTTCCAAAGAGTGGTGCGGTTGTGGTGGTGGTTGCTGCAGGAGTAGCTCCAAACATTGAATTAGATGCAGGCGTTGGTGTTGTGGAAGCGGATGCTCCAAACAACGGAGCATTGGTGGTAGTAGTGGATTGCGTTGAGCCAAAGGGTGATGAGGCAGTGTTAGCTCCTCCAAACAACGGTGTGGAGGCAGCTGGTTGACTTGAAGAGAAGTTTCCAAACATGCCGAAAGGACGAAAAATTGGGGTCTCAATGCAGGAACGATCTGAATCTCTGCGGTAAGGCGACCTCACGAAAAAAAAAAAAAAAAATTCTGGCTGGCTGACTGGGAATTCCCCAATCCCAAAGAGACTCTGGTTGCCAAAAGACGTCATCACTGAAATCGCTGCTTATACGCTTGAACTGAACGAGACGACTTCTATTGAAAGATGACTTCTATAGATACCATGTCAATATTTACTGATAGCTTCCGGATGTCATCTAATTTGGAATACGGACGAAGCGGGTTGTCCAGTGTGACCGTAACAAATGCTGAATTGGGCTACAGCCACCGGCTATGATGCATATTGTAGTAATGAAGACGGTTGAAACGCATAAAAGAAAAGAGCAAAGTAGCGATTTACACAATCTGTTCATTAAGCACCACATACTTGTTTGGGTGGTAGCCAGGAAAGTGTGAAGATATAATTTATACTAAACTTACAATACAATCTGTCCTTTCTAATATAGCTTTGTTCCAATGCATTTTGCATAAAATGAATCTGTACCTTAACTATCGTCACCTTTCATGACGATAGTCATAATGAATTAATAGTAAGGAAAGGGTGGCTCCAAAGCATGGTCTTCTGTATGGGGGTCATTTTCTCGCAGCAGTCACTGCTTTGGAAATTGGGAATTTTGCAATTGCTGGGTTGGCCCTTGTTGTACCCACACACACACATCATCCCATTCGTCAATGCATCATGCGGTCAACGACGACGTTCGACCTTGCACAATACCCCACAGCAGAAACTATCAAAGCTTTGGCTTTTTTACTTGAACGCATGACTCGAGCTAATGATCAACTAAGCAACAGCCCACGACGGTCCAACTATACTAGGTTTCATGCCCGGTCGATACCCTCCGTTGATATCCAGTCGTATCTTACGCGAATAGCCAAATATTGCCCTTGTCAGAACGAAAGTTTCTTAAGCTTGTTGGTCTACTTTGATCGAATGAGCAAAAATACTCTCAGTCTGACTGGCAAACCGTTTAAAATTGATAGTTATAATATTCATCGGCTGATTATTGCTGGTATCACCGTCGCCAGTAAATATTTTGACGATGTGTTTTATACCAACTCCCGCTATGCCAAGGTGGGTGGCTTACCTGTTTCGGAACTGAATAGCCTTGAACTGGAGTTTCTAGTCATCAACAAGTTCAGTTTGAGTATATCGATACCTGAACTTCAACGGTATGGAGATCATCTATTGAAACTCAATATGATGGATCAAGAGTTCCGACAGGGTGGCAAACTCTACGATAATCCACGCTATCGACCCAAAGCTATGTCGATGGATGGCTTAGTGGAACAAACGCAGCAACAACTGCAAATTAGCGGTAACACTAGAAAGATGCCCCGCATGGCGTCGAACCCAAGTTTGACCATGCAGTATGTTCACCATCATCGAACCAGTGTCAATGCCAGTCCGGTATCGATGTCCACTGAAGAAGAAGACCCCATACCCACCCAACGACTATCTTATAGTGCTGCCCCGTTCTTCCCAATGAACGGCGGAATTCCAACCCCACCACCATCTATTTCCCCTGTTTCACAACGATCTACTTATACACCGCCATCATTTTACGATATGAATGATCCAGGCAAACCATCCTTAAACAGATGGCACAGTTTCCACGGTTTATCCCATCTGTACAAAGAGCAAGATTGAAAGCTTCCCCTTCCTTTTTTTTTTTCTCATATACTATCTATACATAATTCCATTATATATCTCTTTCGATCGTTCTTCATCATATTTTATACCACTTTTCCAATGTATCATTTTACAGTATTATTAACCTTTGGGTCCCATAACCTCCAATTTTATTTTTGTCATTACGCAGCGGCAACTTATATAAAAATTCTCAATTTATTATAAACCAGATTTTTGGGATTTGGAAAGTTGTTAGACCAGTCTTCTTTCCTTTCTATTTTTTTTTTTTTGTTGGCAGCACTGTCTTACAACATGTCATCACCTACCAATTCAAGAGGGCATTCATTTGCATGGCCGCCCTCCAACCAGCATGCTCCGTCCACTTCAATACCGCCTTCCTCCGCTCATGCCAATTATGCAGACATCTCCATCAAGGAAATCTTGGACAAGTATCGCGATGATAAAGAACTTATGAAGCACGTCTTGGCAGCCAAAGCTGAGGAAGATAAGGTTTGGGAAATTATATACCCTTTTGCCAATGATCCCATTCATATTCATCTAACACTCGAGAGATTTAGAAACGAGCTGCAGAAGAAACTTTAAGAGTGGAGCAAGCCAGGATACAGCTAAAGTACTTGGACTTAGAACTTGCTAGAGAGCAAAGTCGACAACATCGGACAGAGCCGACCTTAGTGCCATTACAGCAACAATTGCTTGCTCGTATTACTGGCAAAGAATCAGAGACTTACGCAACACCTTCATCCATGCACTCTTCACCTACTATTTTACCACCCATCCAACAGCATTTATCTCCTCATAGCATTCCCACCGCTACACATCAACAACAACTATCGCCCATCTCCCCTGAAACCTCTAGTCCTCGTAAACGCTCGCGTGCTAATCACTTTGATACCCATGGAGTTAATCGTCCAACTCCTTCTCATGATCAAGTCATGGAAGCCTTGAAAGCTAAAATCCAAAAAGGCCGACAGCTGAACCGCGCCAATTCCCTGCATGATTCCAGATCGAACAAACCGTTTTTACCGCCCATTAATACAACCTTTGCTAAACACATCCCTCCACAACAAAACTCTGCTCCTGTATTATCTCGACCAAACCCAGCCTTTTCACCGTCTTTATCATCTTCCGATTCTTCGTCCTCTGGATCAGATATTAAGCATGAGCCTACGGATTAGTTTTGCTTTGGTGGTTTTTTTTTTTTTTTTTCCTTTCACCATCTGCTGTTTAATGATGTTGACTATTCTTGTTGCCCTTGAACAATCAGTTACGTACAATGAGGGAGGGCTGGTTCCCATCAATAAAGATTACAATGCGCTGTCCAACATCACAGCCCCTTCACTCTTATACTGTCCTAATTTGTTCTGTCCCATCTTCATAATATGAACGCTGTCTAACGTCACTGTGCCAAGGTCCATGCCTCGAAACTCTTTCAAAAGACCCCGAGCATCAAACCAGCCATGGCTGTCCGACTGAGCTTCTTCCTCTTCTTCATGATGGTGTTTCGGCTTGGTGCCGGTTTTCTTGATTAGGGTCATATGCATCTACCAGAAATAGGTTCCTGCAGTTAGCAATAGCGCCATCTACCTTATGGTACAGCCTCACTCACCTTATATGGTCGTTTTTCTTTTTCCAACAAGCCAGCCTCCATCATTTGGTTACGTAAACTTGCTGTTTTCAAAGCTCTTGGTCAGCTTGTTATTCAACATACAGCACAGCTACATAGCATCTACTCACCACAAAGCTCGTTCAATATCTTGTTCTCAGATTCATCTTGGATGTGAATGTATAGTACCCGCGCTTTGGCTGTCAATACAAAAGCAGAACAATGAGAACGCCATCTATGCATCAATAGATCGACATTAAACTTACCAGGCTCGCCTTGCATTATATCTAACTTCTTTAATCGAACAGTCAGTCCTCGTTCACCAATCAGTTGGTTGATCGTCTCTGCTGCCGATTCCTTTAGAAACCTCACTGCCGCTTCAATTTCACTTTGTCCCATTAATTTCATGACGCCAAGGGTGATGTGCAATGACGGTATAGGCGCTATGGATTCTGGCGTGATACCATCTTCTTTGAAACTGGGTGATCCTAGTATTTTGTAAAACTCTTCCAGCCTGCGTGAGACTAATGGCGACTGGATCGGGAAAGCTAAGAAGTGGGTCGCTTGTGCTTTGTCAATAGACTGCATTCAAGTCAGAAAGTGTAGTATGGTGAATGCATGTAGACGAAAAGAAAGTTGTACCTCTTTTACCAATGCGTCGATGGCTTGTCGCGCTTGTTCGATGTTTTCATCTGTGCCTTTGATCTTGACAAAATCCTCTCCTTTGACAACATCAATACGAGTGCCGGTTTCATGTTTCAAGCGCTTCAGTGTACTGCCTCCTTTGCCTATGAGGAGATGAAAAAAAAATGTCAGACGCCTCCGATGAAATTTTTGCTTCTGTCGTAACGATGTATCACCTATGATGTACCCATGCATCGATCGGGACACTGGGTGCTCAACCCAGGTATGTAGTTCAGTGTCGTCTTCCACTTGGCTTTCGGGATGTCGTTTCTCTGCAAGTACCACGATGAATTAGCTTGCTGCAACGAAATCTACTATATTCACAAAAGCATACCTGGTTTACTAGCAGGTGCGCGATCCCCTTGGTAGTCCATCGAGGCAGCGGCCACTCGGTAATGTCGACCTTGTACGGTGACTACATTAAATCCTTGCAATGACTTTGCCACCAATTTCGACATGACAAAGGACAGACTTTTTGGCGAGCCCAGCGTCCAAAATTCAAACGCCGTTTTTCTGGCACTTATTTTTACGGAGGCCGAAAAAACATGGACGCGGATGCATTCATCTTCAAGGAATAGCCTTATTTAATATGTTAGTAACTTCAAAATAAAAAAGTGATCATTATACATCTAATGTTCCATGGTTTATCCATGCTCTATGGTATCTAATTAATTCCGGTACAATCTTGCTCTCAATTTCAACATCCTTATCCAACTCTTCTTGATCCAATGACATGACACGTTCTGAGTCCTGTGTAATGAAGGTCACTGTCTTTTTGCGAGTGGAGAGCATATTGCCAATGACAATTTGATGTCCGTATTTCTCTAACGCTTGTCTAGCCTTTGGTACCAACAAGTTTCCATCTGTCTCCAACTAAAGGAGTTTTGCATGAAAGTTAGCTCCACCCTACACACTGTCATAATCCAATTTACGATGTCACTAACCTTGAACGACACAATCAGGCCATTACTCGCCCATACGCTAACCAAAGGCTTGAGAAATTTGGGAACTTGGTCTAAAGTCAATGTCAATGCTCCGTCTCTTGACTGGATCTTGTGCTCGGCCTATGAGTGTCAGTCAGTTTGGGCACATTATTTCTCAACAGTATTAACTCTCTGCGTATAATTACCATCTTTTCAACGGGAATAAAGAAGTCGCTCACGGCTGCTGCAAGATAATACATGGCACTTCGACCTAGCGTAGCCATTATCCTGGTAAAGCTCTTCAATTTGAACAAGTAATCACTAAGAGTAACGAAGTCGACCAAAAGCAGCATGTTGTTGTTGCGCGCTTTGTTGTATTTCACTAAAGTTTCGGTCATGGAAGGTGCGTATTTTGCGTCAACTGTCAGAATGGGAAACATGTCAGTTTCTCACACTCATCTTAAACCATATAAAAAGTATCCAAACTTACCTTCGATTTTACCCTCTTCATTCAAGGTCATGTAATCCAGAAAACCGTTTGCTGAGTGTGTATAGTGTCTACTGTAGGGTTGAAGACTGAACTGACGGTGCATGAAAATCACAGCATAGCCATTCTCTAGAAACTTTTCCGCTGAGACAGCCCCGCGCGTTCCGGCACTGAAGTTGTCAATAAACCGCACAGTCTGGTTTTCTAGTGGAACCATAGTACCACCACTCTAGAAAATACAAGTTCCAAGGCGGGTGAGTGAGAGCAATGTAGACTACATATTAAAACAAAGAGAAAGTGTTGCAGCTTACGGTGATGAGTACAACTGGCGTGCCTCGAGCACCGTGGTACTTTACAAATTCAGATGTCTTTTCGTCATATTCATTCAGATTTGAAGGAGGACTGTTTGTTTCAAAGTAAGTATCGGGATCGATCACTCCTTGGCCATTGTCGAGTAACAGGTTGTCAGGCATTGCTATTGTTATTTGTGCGTCAACAAGGAGGAAAATGAAAATTGACTGGCAAGGCCAAATTTAGAGTTTTATTGCAAAAATCGCTGACTATTGGCATATCGCTTTTTTTTTTTCTTCGTAGTTTACGCAAAAAAAAAAAAACTGGCTGGATAGCTACTCTGGAATGATCTTCATCTTCTTCAGTTCATCAAATACTTCATAGTAGCTCTGTATTGTGTCTAGTTCTTCTTTCCAGCCATATTGCCTGGCCTTTTCCATGGAAAGGTAATCTGGCCAAGTTCGGCCAGTGACACCATCTGTTGGCAGACGTATTAGTGCGGGGGCCGATGCCTAATTTCCCATACTCAGCCCAATAACATACCAACAAACTCCCATGTTGCTTTACAAATAAAAAATATCAGTTTGACGTCAATAAATGCCATCCAATGCTGCTGCTTCCAAACAATGCTTACCGTAATCATAAGCAGATGGATCCAAGTTATGCTTCTTAGCAATTTCGTGCCATTGTTCCTTATTTTCAAAAGCGTATTTCGTTAACGGCATTTGACAGTACGTGGACTGTTCTTTGGGATGCTTCGCTTTCTCATCCTTGAAGTGAGGGTCAGGGATGCTAAGTCCAAAATATCTAAAGAAAGACTTGCATGCTCAAAATTACGATATCTAATTACGGGAACAGCACTTCCGTCATCTCCTTACTCTGCAATCTTTGGCCAAAGCTCAGAAAATGTTGTTTTGTCATTGTCTTTGATATTGTAAGCACCACTGGGAACTTTATCGTTCACGCTTATGTAGAGTTGGAATCTACTGTTGTTGTCGGCGGTAGAATGGTCAAAGTGAGTGGTGTACTCGATTTCGTTACCAGGCCAGATGAAATCCCTTTTAAGATTCTTTTGCAAGCTTGCATACAAAGCAATGGAGACCGCAAAATTCATGTAGTTGCCTACAAATTTGTAAAGCGTTAAAATCAGTTCGTTCTACTGAATGAATTCACCTTACCTTTGGATACTCCCAAGATGACATTGGGTCGAGTAATGAGGTACCTCCAATTTTTGTTTGTGGCATAAGTCTGCAGAAAATCTTCTTGGTCGTAATGGAAGTATCTCTTACAAAGTCTAGGAGCATCTTCTTTCCAAGGATAGTCTTGGACCATTTCGGCTCCACCTAAATGGCAGCCATAATACTGAAGGCAGTAACAACGTTAAAAGTACTGGCCCAATTAAATGGCGCGCATGAAAATACCTTGGATCCCGTCTGTAGCATGAAAGACTTGAGTTTTGGCGAAACAAGACCCAATGCATGTAATGCTTTTTCCAACAGCATGTTGTTGATATCGTTCAATTCATTGAAGTCTTGTTTCTCAACGTATGCATAGAAAAAGGCGTGCTGAGCAACGGCTGCTCCGGCTGCAGAAAGCTTGCTTGCCAAATCGTCCGCAGAAGATTGTACCATGTCAATGGACACAAAGTGAATTCTGCTGTCGTTGGCGGCTTCCTCTAGCTGCGGTGGTCTGCGGGAAACGCAGATGATTGGACCCCATTCGTTACTGGCTAGTAGAACCTTCGTCATGGCGATACCACTAATACCATTGGCACCAAAGATTACTGCACACTTTTTTGACATTCTGAAATTTTGTTCCGAAAATAAATTCTAAAAGCCCACGAAAGCATCCGTATTTTATATTCATTGATTAAAAATCAAGGTGCAACATCATCGTGGTGGCAACCAATGCCGCTCGAGGTCTGGCACAAATGTTATTTTTTTTTTATGTATAAAAAAATCGCTTGTTTGCGGATTAAGTTGGAGGCTCGGCACATCCAATTTTTGGCCAACCTCTTGCATGATACAAAGGAAATAGAAAGCTCATCATGTACCTTCGGCGGCGTGTTTAGGTGTCGCATAGCTTGACATGTTGCAATACTTTTGAAAGTGTTTCGCCATCGGAATTTCTTGTTCGAGCTTTCTTTATTCTTATAGGCTATGAATGGAAATGCCACAAGTTAAGCAGCTTCAGTCTATTTGGCATGCAGCAAATTTTTTAAAAAAAAAGGATTTTTTTGGGTTGTCTTATCGCTTCATATAGAATTAATTCATCAGTACTAGCTATAGACCTTATTCACTGTGTCTCTTTTGTGAAAAAGGACACCAGAATCCCCTTACTGATCAACCCAACAAGCTTAGCGCTGTGCATTTTAAGAAAAGATCCAGGTAGCGTCTATAACTGGAAACAATATTATTCATCAACACAGCACCGCCCTAGAGGAGTGGTTGGCTTCAGTAAAGTATGCTGTCGAAAAGAAGGTAAATTTGTGTATATATCGCAGCGTGCGTCATTCAGCTACGCGGTAAGTTAAGTGAAACTAGCTTAAATGGAACACTGTTAAGGTCCTCGTACGCATTGTTGGACCTTGCTGGATAGGTTACCATTGGAGCTGCTTAGGAAGCCTTGGATGGAGGCGATATGTTCTTACTAGTCTTTGCCAAAGCAAGGATATAATTTAGAACAAATTGCTGACTGTTGGCATTTTTTTTTTTTTTTTTGGGATATAAACATAGTTTACGAAAAACGGTTCTGGCTGGATGACTACTCTGGAATGATCTTCATCTTCTTCAGTTCATCGAATACTTCATAGTAGCTCTTTAATGTGTCTCGTTCTTCTTTCCAGCCATATTGCCTGGCTTTTTCCATGGAAAGGTAATCTGGCCAAGTTCGGCCAGCGGTACCATCTGTCAACGGTAGTATTAGTGCGAGGTTGATGCTGATATCCCAGTCATGCTAATTACATACCAACAAACTCCCATGTTGCTTTACAATAAAAAATATCAGTTTGACGTCAATAAATGCCATCCAAGGCTGTTGCTTTAAAAGAAGGCTTACCATAATCATAAGCAGATGGATCCAAGTTATGCTTCTTAGCAATTTCGTGCCATTTTTCCTTATTTTCAGGAGCGTACTTTGTCAAAGGCATTTGACAGTACATGGATTGTTCCTTGGGGTGCTTCGCTTTCTCATCCTTGAAGTGAGGGTCAGGGATGCTAAGTCCAAAATATCTGAAGAAAGACTTGCATGCTCAAAATTACGATATCTAATTACCAGGACAGCACTTCTCTCCTATCCTTACTCTGCAATCTTTGGCCAAAGCTCAGAAAATGTTGTTTTGTCATTGTCTTTGATATTGTAAGCACCACTGGGAACTTTATCGTTCACGCTTATGTAGAGTTGGAATCTACTGTTGTTGTCGGCGGTAGAATGGTCAAAGTGAGTGGTGTACTCGATTTCGTTACCAGGCCAGATGAAATCCCTTTTAAGATTCTTTTGCAAGCTTGCATACAAAGCAATGGAGACCGCAAAATTCATGTAGTTTCCTACAAATTTTGCAGAGCGTTAAAATCAGTTTGTTCTAGTGAATAATTTTACCTTAACTTTGGATACTCCCAAGATGACATTGGGTCGAGTAATGAGGTACCTCCAGCTTTTGTTTGCGGCATAAGTATGCAAAAGATCCTCTTGGTCATAATAAAAACATGATTTGCAGAGTCTAGGAGCATCTTCCTTCCAAGGGAGGTCTCGGACCATTTCGGCTCCACCCACATGGCAGCCATAGTACTGGAGGCAGTAAAAGCGTTAAAAATTGGTATTCGAATTATACGACGTGCATGAAAATACCTTGGCTCCCGTCTGTAGCATGAAAGACTTGAGTTTTGGCGAAACAAGACCCAATGCATGTAATGCTTTTTCCAACAGCATGAGGTTGACATCGTTCATTTCCTTAAAATCTTGTTTCTCAATGTATGTATAGAAAAAGGCGTGCTGAGCAACGGCTGCTCCGGCTGCAGAAAGCTTGCTTGCCAAATCGTCCGCAGAAGACTTTACCATGTCAATGGACACAAATTGAATTCTGCTGTCGTTGGCGGCTTCCTCTAGCTGCGGTGGTCTGCGGGAAACACATATGATTGGACCCCATTCGTCACTGGCTAGTAGTGCCTTTGTCATGGCGATACCACTAATACCGTTGGCACCAAAGATTACTGCACACTTTCTTGACATTCTGAAATTTTTTGTTCCGAAAATATAGCCTAAAAGCCTACGAGAGGAATCAGCTTTTTTATATTCATTGATTAAAATCAATGTGCAACATCATCATGATGGAATCAATGCTGCACAGTTTTTTTTTTTCGCTTGTTTGTGGATTGAGTGGTACGCTCGGCGCCTGCTGATTTTTGTCCAACCTCTTCGCATAATTCAAGGCAAATAGAAGCTCATCCATTTGTAATGTGTACCTTCGGTGGCGTTTTTTTAGGTGTCGCATGGTTTGACATTTTGCAATACTTTTGAAAGTGTTTCGCCATTGCCATTTCTTGTTTGCATTTTCTCTATGCTTATAGGCTATGAATGAAATGCCACAAGTCAAGTAGTCTCAGCCTTCTATTCGAACTGCAGAAAATTCGCAAGGGATTTTTCTGCTGTCTCATCGCTCCAAGTAGATCAATGCAGTATGCATCACTACCATAGACCTGAATGATTTATTATATCTTTCTGTGAAAAGAACATCAGAAACCTCCTCACTCATCCATCATAATTGAAACATATTTACTTGCGAGCATAAGCGACATGTATACTTTATATTCAAGGCTCTTTATTATGAGGAAAGATCCCAGGCGGTGGCTATGGCTTGAGACGATATTAGTCGTCAACACAGCACCGCCCAAAGAAGAATGGTTGGATTCAGTAAAGTTTGCCGCGGAGGAGGTAAATTTGCGGATATATCGCAACGCACGGCATTCACAAGCGCGACAAGATGAATGAAACTAGCTTAAATGGAGTGCTATTAAGGTAAACTCGTACACATGGTATTCCTTTGGGGATGGCTCACACAAGCAAAGCATAATTCAGAGTTCGTCCAAGAACGTTTGAGCATAGAAAGTTTGCAACTGGATAGATTTTTACCCAATTTTCTTTATGTTTAGCAATCATGAGACGACCATCTAATAACTTGCGCATAATACGGTTCTTTTCATTATATCTTTGCTACTTCCCATCTGGCTATTTCGATCTTCCTGACATACCGTATTGACTTTTTTCCCTAACCTCACAGCTTTCAATAGGTAAATCAGATGATCCCATTCACCACATAGACAACATGAAGTTTCCGAAACGAGAATGGTCCCATAATTATAGGCGCACATCGGTTGCCTATAGCCTTAATAAAATCTCATACATTACTTCGAAGGGTCAGAACGAGCACAAAAGCGCTTACTTATGTTATGGACAAAGTTGAAGGTAAAGCAAGAGTTTGTTTCAGCGTAGAAATATTTCGATAGCGGCCAAGGACTCCCTTGCGGTAAAGACAGTTGGTACAAAAGCAGAAAAACGAGCCATTACAGACCAACTTAAATTTGGTGACTTTTGATGAGGTCATGAAGTCATGGACAAATGATTTCCTCTTCGAGTAAATTGATGGGTTGGGTAGAAACCTCTTCGTTCTCCTAATGACTTCAAATGTTCCACCATTGCGCTTGGCAGACTACTTTTTTGTAGTCGGCATTCAAGACAAGGACATTATAACTAAATATGAAGCTGCCAGATCTTCAGGTGGATCCATCTCCAATGAATCCTACTTTAACGTGAATGCAGCGGAGCCCAAAGAACAGACGCAAGGTGTAGCAACTTTAGACAATACCATGCTCGACCACGTCGCCACAGTCATTCAAAACTTTGATAAGGATAGAGATATGGCTCGGGATACCGTCATTGCTGTATGGGACGGCACCGGTCAACCTAGTCCCAGCCGGCGTAAGAGTGTCGCATCGGCCACCAACGCCGTATTGAAATCCGGCACACGAAGAATGAGCTCTGCCACGTCTAGACCGTCAAGTAAATCAATCAGTGCGTTGGATCGCCCGTCTATCAATGATACCGATCGTAGGTCGCTATCCAATGATCGCCACTCTGTTTCCGGTAATGGTAATTTCATCATGGTGGCCGTTTAGCTTTCCCACGAACATAGTGACTGAACATCTTATTAGAGGAGACAACCATGTCGCCACCCATAGATCATGCGGAGAAGGATAAGGTGCCCAATATATTCGAAACAACCTTCCCTCCTGCAGTTTTATTACGCTACCCTAAAGCAGATCATTCGCCATTAGATCCATTTCCATCACATACCCCAATGGTAAGACCGCGTTACAACATCTTGATCGCCGACCGATTGACTTCCTGTGATATAAACTAATGAAATTGGTTGCATAGTTCTGCTTCCCCAATGATATAACGTTTCATTACGGCTCCAGCCCTCCTCCCGAGACTGTACATTCTTTTGTAAGTTCCAAGCGAGACGATCATCATGATTGAAGTCGTTCAATATAATTTACGTATGTGCATATCATGACAGTCTACCACCGACGAAGACGGAAATAAGAAGTATGGGACTTGCGTGACTTTCTATGAGCGCTTACCCAAATCCCTTTACGAAGACATAAAGGCATGTGTCGCAAATTGGGTAAAGGGCAATATGGTATGTAATAGACGGCAAAGAATTTATGCAAACGTAAAGTATTAGCGTGTTGAAAGCATTCCTGAAGTCATCTAGTACACGTGAATATGCACAGCATTTGAAGGAAAAGATTGACGTAGAGCTGGATCAACTTAAAGAACATAGACAAAGGCAGATTCAGTTGGCACATTTGCAAACGACATCGTGGATACAAGAGGAACGAGACGAAGTGGAGGAATTGCTGAGAGTGACTCAAGAGAAAATTCTTCTTTATAGGGAACTTTTAGAGCCTGTGAAATTGGCAAATTTTAAACCTGAGGAATGCTGGATTCCAAAATCAGTTGGAGTAATTACCCAGCTCCCTTGGTTTGAGCTGATGAGCGATTGGATCAGGATTGTAGTGGATGCCATTATAGGAGTCAAAGGAAAGCGTAACCCGCAGGCAAAGAAATTTAGCCTAGAAAAGTAGGTAGTATCTGGAGGAGATGGATGGCAACAGTCGAAAGATATACTGACAACCATGCCTGCAGTGCCATCTATAACTTGATCCATGAATTGCGTATACCTCCTCGTGGTATTTACGAAATCGGTATCACGATCAATGAGCGCATCCTTTACCTTAACCGGCCAAGTTTCAACGATATCCCCATTTTAAAAAACGTAAGTGATAAACCCAGAAAGTAACAGGTTGGCAGGTTATACTCGTACTTATGTTTGATACCCCCGACAGTTTTCGTTATATCCGTTGTTTCGATGCTTGTCACCAAATATTATATTAGCTATTATAGAGGTAAGGTGCAGAGCAAGTGATAGGACATTTAAGGCCCTGCATTAATTTAGCCTCTATTGCGTATAGGTTTTACTAAGCGAGGGCAAGGTGCTGTTCCTCAGTAAGAAGATTGGTATGCTTGCTATAGCTGGAGAATCGGTACAATACCTACTCTATCCCTTCTATTGGCAATTTGTGTATATACCAGTACTACCCAAGAGACTGATAACATGTCTACAGGTAAGTCAGTGGTCTGATCTTTTGTCAGTAACATGAGCAAGATCTATCGATTCTGGGCCGGGCAATATTGATCAACCCATTTGAAAAAGGCACCTGTGCCATATATAATAGGATTTAATGGATCCATGGATGAAATTGGTGAAGATATACCAGAAGATGTAGGTCCTGTGTCTTGTTTTTTGATGCACATTGGTTATGTTAACTCACAATGCTACTCTACCAGACGTGCGTGATCAATTTGGACACTAATACAATTCACCAAATGATTCCGCCTCCATCTATACCTGTGCGACAGAGAAGGAAACTTTTAAGTGGATTTGAGGAATTTGCAGCGTTGCACACTAGATTCAAAATACCTTATGGTATTCCTTTGCCTGTTCGAGAAGCATATCCAAATGGACGACTGCCTCTTTCAAATGGGCGATCCAAAACCATGCTGCCTCTAGAACAAAGGAGACCTCGATACGATAACATTGCAGATAACCATACGTATGGGCAAGGTAGTGGCATATTTTCACGGCCATTATCTGAGTATCTTACTGGTAATCAGAGTGTTGGATCTTTGAGCAAGTTCCCTACAGGGTCATCAGAGGTCGATATTACCGCAGCGATGTTACCACAACGACCAGGATCGGCTGTCATAGCACAAGTCACAGCACCCACACCATCCACACCGCCACTCAGTCGTGCCCAATCCTATAGTGGTTTGCATTCCAGACCTATGTTGCCTCCTTCTCCTGGAACAACCATCATGAGTAGCTACTTTTCGAATATGTCAGCCACAACCGCTGCAACTGAATCAGCCAATGGGCAAGGAAATCGAGCACAAGGCGGACACTCCAATAGTTCTTCCATAAGTAGCAGGAATGGGGTCCTTGGCATGGATGATAGCGATATGACTTCGAGTGGCATTACATCTGGGAGCACAAGTGATACAGAGAAGAGAGAGGTAAGGGACATGGAGGACTAGAAGGAAGGGCATTCCCCATTGTTCAAATTTTCATAAACTAACCTGCAACCTAGTCTAAGCTCAAAAATAGATTGTCAGCTCTTATGCCAAAGCCCAAAGCAGCTTTTCAAGTGAGTGGATGATATTACATGAATGTAATTTGGTTTCTTTTTTCTCACTTTATAAAAATTCGTTTCGTAGGACTACGATACAGCACGTAATTCAACTCAGCAGCAAAACCTAGCACTCGTTTCATCTTTTAATGTCGGCCCCGGACGCGCAAGTTTTCCTCCTACCATGTTAGACAACTCCATCGAAAATACAAACAGCTATAGAAGACGATGTACATGGGTAGAAGGACACTGTATGTTGGAAATTTTCAACAATGAGCTGACGGATTATGTGGGATATCGCTGCATTTGCGGAAAAGAGATAAGTCGAGATATGAAAAGCGATGTAAGCCGGGGAAGAGAGTCTGACCCGCTATCACCACGAATGATGTTTATGAGCTGCACAGGTAAATTTTTGCGACCCGATAGCGATATGAGGAGACAATTTCTAATGAAGGTAATGCGTTACTAGAATGCAAACTCATCACACATGAAGGGTGTACAAACCAAATTCTTCATCCTTGTATCCCAACCTGCTTCGACGAACAGCAGATCGTATGTGCCTTCTTGCGCACCTATTCGTCACTGCTTTGGAACTACAGAGCCGGATTCGCCTATAGTATTGAAGAGCTGAACGGAAATGCGCCGTTAGCTCAGTCTGATGCCGCATTCCCTCCGGACGAACAGCAATCATCTGATCCTACCAGGCAGCCTCGCTTTTTTTCAAAGGAGCGTTTCCTTAAAGGATGCGATAGAGATACTAGGGTAGGGCCAGTTTGCAATATTGATGAATTACATCGATCTGATGTTTAGCTGACTCTGTTTACCAGGATTACCTCTCCCAATTTGTCAACTCACAAATGTTCACCCAGTTCATCACTGATCGCCTGACAAGATCGCCTCGAGAGTATGAGGTCCTGTTTTTCGATGAACTCATCAAGCTCAAATTGAATAGATCCAAGCTTAAACTATTAAAAGAGGATACCCCATTTTTAGACGTAAGTTACCCGAGTTTGCGGATTGGAAGATCCGTCTTTAACCATCTACATGCTATCTAGGATGATTCGTTTGCTGTTTCACAAACAGTATGGGCACAGACGCCAAATAGCCATCCGGCTTCCAATATGAGTGGTAAGTATCTACGTTGACTTAGGACGGCTGCAATGCATTCATAGCTGCTAACATTAATGCTTGGCAGTGTACGAAGAGGATGACGCAAGGTTTCCCACCAAGATTCATGACGACATGCAGCTAAAGACAGCGGCGGCTTTCATAGCCACCTAAATTTAATTTAACAAACATGTATATATACATCTAATTTGTGCCATATCGTAAAATTGTTTAATGCAAATAATGGAGGAGCGATCAGTTATCATGAGTAATAGAGTGGTATAATCGATGATGATCTAGATGGATGACTGGATTAGTCGAATGTAAATTGAAGGTCGTGATACCTATAATAGCCAATGTAAAGGAAATAGGGTATTCAGGTATTATCTACAACGGCCATATTAGCAAAACGGGAGTGAGGTGATTGACATTTAACACCAACTTACGGAAATATTAAACAACGCCAGACCAACGACAAGCGAAAAGAAGTTGCTGGTTAGTAGGCTGAGATTTAAAAAGGTCGCGGACGAGATCTGTAGCAAAATGGGAACTAGACTGCTCATAGTAAAGAGTGCAAAATTGTAGCAGAGCATAAGCCCAACTGCAGAAAAAGTGTTAGAATCATGCTGCTGTAAGCTATGCTATATAACCAGGTGCTATTACCTATATTCCAAGACCAAGGAATCAGCGCCACCGCCTTTCGTTCCCATAGTACACTGTTCTTGAATTAGAAAAAGACCTAAATTGTACACAATCGCGAAGGCTACTTACACTTCAAGACCACACATGAGCGTGCCCCACATGCCCAACTGACCCAACACCTCCTCTATAGGACTTTCTAGTACAAGGTGCTCCTCAAGGAGGTTGGCAATAGCATATAGTGTAGCTCCAAGTAGCTGCATGAGCGACAAAAAAAAATCAATACAATGCGACTGCTTCTGTTGCACCATTAAATACGAGTTACTTACGCAGGATAAATCGCCAATCCAACTATGATTATCTATTAGAGTTTCTGAATGTCAGCATCATAATGCATATGAAGCAGAAACATCATAAACATCGTTTGTACCTGTTTCAAGTCTATTGTTAACGTAATCGCCATATATTAGCACAGCGAGGCCAGTCATGCAGATGGAGACACCAGCGTATTGCATAGCAGAGTAGCGGGTGTTTGTAAATAACACCGATAATATAACAACGCATGGAACGGTCCATGAAAGCAGGACGATGGCAGATAAGATGGAGGTATTTCTAAAAGCGTAAAGCACAAATAGATTGCCTGATTGGAAAACAATGAGTTAAAAAAAAAATTCATTGACCGCAGCTGCAGGCAAACAGGTGAGCGCACCAACTGACCTTGAAGATCGGCCATGGCAAATAGAATATCTTTATAGCCAAGACGAGGATTAGAACACTTTAGAGCAGTTCATTTGTATTTCAAGTTCAATTCTTACATTTCCAAGCTCTTTCTCGTATCATGAGCTTCCATGCGTCTCGGCCATGTTTATGGATATGGACAGTGGTATAAACAGAGAAGAGCATAACATAGTTCAGCAGATTTTGTAATGGCGGTACATTGACATTGTAGTATAACCACAGTAATGAGGTGGATGTGTTGGTTAATGTCAAGCACAAGGACAGAATTTGTCCTAATGCTACATTGAGAGCTAATCGCTTCATACCATAGATTCTTCTAACAAGACGAGCCAGCCAATAAAGAGGAGAAAAAAAAGCCTGTCCCGAAAAAAACGGTTCCAAAATTTCAAACAGGGACAATTTCCGTGGCGGTCTCAACATTGAACACCAATCCGTAACGAATCAATGTCATCCGACGTAGCTGGTCAAACTTGCATATCTCCTGACTGCGGCAAGCCCGCTAAGTTGCAATGTCCAACTTGCTTGAAGCAAGGCATTTCCGGTTCATTCTTCTGTTCCCAGGAATGCTTTAAATCAAACTGGGTAAGCACCTCCATGATCGAAAATATGTCTCGAAGTCATGACGCAATGTTCAGCTGCTCACCACTCTGATTCATGTAGGCTACACACAAGACGAAACATAAGGCTAAAGAAGTCGGTAAGTCAACGCCATGGCTATGCGGTTGATCGATCTAGTCGCAGTGCTAATTTTTACACTTTCTCGGATATGCAGCTCCACATGACCCTTTCAAGAACTATCGATACACTGGTGCTTTGAGAGCTCGCTATCCTCTCTCACCAAAGCGACATGTACCAGAAAACATCCAAAGACGTAGGTGTTATGATGCTTGAAAATTCCTTCACTTACTCTATTACTAATCGTCGTTTTCTCTCTAAGCCGACTACTCGGAAACTGGTTAGTTACGATCTTACGCATAAGCAATGGTTTAAATGGTTCCGTCCCTTAACATTTTCTTCACCAAGGCATTCCCGTCTCTGAGCAGCGCGTACGAGGTAGCTCCGTTATCCGATCTTTGAGCCCAGAGGAAATAGTGAAGATGAGAAAAGTGTGCCAGGTAATTATTTGCAATCAGTCGCTTTAAAATTTGCCCGTTGTATGACAATTCATCCCTAATTCATCTAATTTAACCAGATAACCCGAGAAGTTTTGGATGCCGGTGCTGCTGCTGTACGACCTGGCATCACCACAGACGAAATAGGTAAGTAGAGCGCAAAACCAGGTTATCAGAACGCGGATTAAAACAACACTACTAATGCTGCTACTTAGACCGAATTGTCCACGAAGCAACTATCGAGCGTGGAGCATATCCGTCTCCCTTGAACTATTACAACTTCCCCAAGTCCTGCTGTACATCTGTCAATGAAGTTATCTGCCACGGTATTCCTGATCAGCGACCTTTGAAAGAAGGCGATATCGTCAACCTTGACATCTCTTGCTTCTTCGAGGGATACCATGGAGATTTGAATGCAACGTATTTGGTTGGTGACGTCGACGAAAAGGGTCGAAAACTGGTTGACACTGCTCGTGAATGTCTGCAAAAGGCCATTGATATGGGTAGGTGGACCTGACGTGGATTGAAAAAAAAAAAAAACCATTGTGGGACAAAGCAGTTTTAATGAAAAATCCCACCCATCATAGCTAAACCTGGCGTGAGATACCGCGACTTCGGCAAAGTGATAGAAGACCATGCAAAGCAGAACGGATTCTCTGTTGTTCGAACATTCTGTGGACATGGTATCAATGATCTTTTCCATGGCGCCCCCAACGTTCCCCATTATGCCAGTAAGTTATCGGATCACCTTTGTCGTTTGGATATAACTAGAATGTCGCACTGACCTGCCTGACCCTGCAGACAACAAGGCTATCGGTGTTCTCAAGCCAGGTCATACTTTCACTATAGAGCCAATGATTTGCGAAGGAACTTGGAGAGATGAATTATGGTGAGTAGGCCTAGACATTTTTATGTTCCATTATGTAAGCTCATACATCTTTGTGCTTTGTGTAGGCCGGACAATTGGACTGCCGTGACTGTGGATGGTCGTCGATCAGCTCAGTTCGAACATACCTTGTTGGTTACTGATGATGGCATTGAAATATTAACCTAATGTATCTCTTCGTCTATAATGTACAAGAAATAGTTTCGATGTATTGAAAATATCTACTCATTGTCCATTGACAGAAAGTTTTAAGTTGCTATTAACCATACTATGAGAAATGTACAATCTTTTTTGGCGCCGAAAAATATGCGGTCTTGAATGGGGTGCGTGGCTACAAAATCGGGGTTCAGGGACGCACGAGAGCATAACTTGTAACAGGGTCTTTGGAGAAACGTTGCACGATTAAGGGCAGCTTCCTGCTCTCACATATCGGCCAATTTTTCCCACTGACGAAGGCACGCTTTTGCACCACCTTATCTTGTTTGTACAACTTAATAATAATCTCCACTGGATACACCACAGCAGTACGCAACAAGTCACCAGATGAATGACCATGCAGGGTCTGCGCTGCTTAAGTTTGTTGAAGCGAATAATATGTAGTCGTTCGGAGCAGTCAAAAAGTTTCAGTAGAAGCCAATCTCTATGATGATATTATACTTTGTCGTGGATGATATAATTATACAGATTGTATATTTTTAATTTGTTGGATTACCACGGGACAGCGCTTGAAAGAAGACCCTGAAAATAGAAAAAGAGGATGATCCCTGGGCTGAAATACCTCCGCGTCGTACCAGTGCTACATTCGTTTCCGAAGCAACTATGGTGTCGCATGATAAGCAATTGGGGCACTGTTGCTGTAAGACTCTACTTCGTTTGAGTAATGAAGGGTTAGGGCCGGAACACAAGTGGTGTGGCACATGCGGCCAGGATTCCAATATATAAATGAAGCACTCTTAGCTGTACCGAATACCCCACCACACCTTCCTCTCATTCTCTTGGAAATGCTAAAATCCCTGCTACTCTCCACAGGAGCAGCCATCTTGGCCACTCTTGCAACTACTGCAGATGCTTACAATGTATGTATTCCGATTTTGGTCTGAACTCCTGCTGAAGCATCCAATTTTAACCTATTTTCTGTTGAATAGAACAACTGCAATGACAACCTTGCTGTCTGTAAGTATCTCGTGTAAACTTGAAAAAAAATCATCTTGTTTTCAATATCTAACCATTCGACTTGTTCAGACTGGGGTCAGAACTCCTATGGTGCTGTTAATGCTAATGACCCCGCCAACTGGCAAAAGACATTATCCTACTACTGTCAAGATGACACCATTGATGTCATCCCCATTGCATTCTTGAACAAGTTCTTTTCTACTGGTAGCGACCCAGAAATCAATCTTGCCAACGTAAGTTTTGGAAACCCACGTGCTTGCCATAGTATTACGAACTTTTAGTTGCTAACGAGTCATCGACATCAGACCTGTAACAGTGTCGACAATGGTACCTTCCCCGGAACTAACCTTGCCAACTGCGCAAGTCTTGCCACTGATATCAACTTCTGCCAGTCCAAGGGAAAGATTGTTACTCTCTCCTTGGGTGGTGCTGGTGGTGGCGTCGGCTTTGGCTCGTAAGATTATTGATGACCACATTTGGAATGTCATAATTTATGAAATTAACATTTTTAAATCACCTGAATTTAGTGATGCTCAAGGTGTATCATTCGCTGACCAGCTCTGGAACCTTTTCTTTGGAGGTTCCTCCACTACCCGTCCTTTTGGATCAGCTGTGCTTGATGGTATTGATTTGGATATTGAAAATGGTGGCTCTACTGGTAAGTGTTCTAAGCGTTTAAACCAGTTATTAGCTGCATGTAATTTAATCACAATTTCTGCACATCAAGGTTACGCTGCCTTCGTCACACAGCTTCGCTCCCACTTCAATGCTGCTAGCAAGAAGTACTATGTCACTGCCGCTCCTCAATGCGTTTACCCTGATGCTAACTTAGGTGCTGTCATCAACTCTGTTGCCTTCGACGCCGTTTACGTTCAATTCTGTAAGTGAGCCGATCCTCTCCCAGCGTTTGCGATGGGTAGTCTTATACTTACAGCTTTGACTCTTCTAGATAACAACCCTTGCGGTCTTCAAAACTACAACGCTCCCTCTCAATGGAATTTGTAAGTAGTAAATGATTATCGACTGTCAGGAGCATGCATTCTAATATATCACGATAGCGGTATCTGGGACTACTGGGCCAGAAACGTCTCTCCTAACAAGAATGTCAAGATCTACATCGGTGCACCAGCCAGCTCTGGTGCAGCTGGTGGCGGTTACGTTTCAGCCTCAACCCTTGCCACTATTGCCCAAACTACTCAAGCTGACTTCCCCAGCTTTGGAGGCCTCATGTTCTGGGGTTAGTTGAAATGATGAAAACATGGTTTTCGCCCGCATACAAACAAAGTCACTAACTCACATTATTTGATGAATAGATGCATCCCAGGCATACGCAAATGGCCGATATGATGTTTCTGCTAAGAGTGCTCTTACCGCCAAGGGCACTTGCTCAGGTACCTTTACATACCCAGCTTGCAGTGCTGCTGCTTATGTTTCTGGTACCACCTACAATGCCAACTCCAAGGTCTCCTACAACGGATACATTTGGGAAGCCAAGTGGTGGTCACAGAGCGCTCCTACTGCTGATCCCAATGGTGACTGGATGCCTAGTAAGTTGACAAGGAACATCCATGACTTTTTTTTTTTTTCATTTTCCACTTATCTAACCACACTATGTCATTTTCAGTCAGCGCATGCTCTGGCAGCGGCGGTGTCAATTCCACCTCTACTACCACTACTACTACTACTACTACTACCACTTCAAAGGCCACTACCACCACTACTGTTTCCACCACCACTAAAGCCACCACCACCACTACCCCTGCCACTACAACCACCACTACCAAAACTACAACTGCCTCAGCCACTCCTACTGGCAGCAGTGGTAACTGCAGCGGTGTCGCTGCATGGTCAAGCACTACTGCTTACGTTGGAGGAAGCACAGTTACTTACAATGGACATCTCTGGACAGCCAAGTGGTGGACTCAATCTGAGACTCCCTCATCTACTAGCTCTGTGTGGGTAGATGGAGGAGCTTGCACTTCCACCTCTAAGCGTAGACGTCAACTCTATGCTCGCCGTCGTTTCTAATGGATCGAGACGTAGGGTGTCTATTCATGTCCGTAACGTACTCTACTAGAGATGCTATTTATTCCCATACTGCTTAGCCCGCCTAAACATGATGCACCCTCCTAAAACATTTAACTTATTGCATATCCTATCTTGTAAAGTTAGGTTATCGTGACCGTCTCTATCACATAGCATGTATTCACTTCGTATAAAAAGCTAGAAGCTTTATATGAGAAAAAAGAGAGAGAAAGAATGATATGATTTGGTTGGAAGGATGTGATAAGTATATTGGTTTGATCTCAAGACCAAAAAAAAAGGGGGACATCAATTTACATTAGAAATGTTTCCCTATCGCCTTCCAGAGATCCATCCAAAAAATCCTTTTGATTGCTGTTCTTTCTGAGGTGCATCGTTCTGCTCCTCTTTTGGAATAGCGTCGACTGCACCGCCTAAGGCTTCGAGAACTGCGTCCTTATGACCATCTTCCTTGGGTGACGGAGATGAAGACGATGTCTGCTGTGAAGATGCTTGTTGTGGGACACTGGGAGAAGGAGGTCGCCCGGTGTCTTTGGAAGATACGGTGTTGTCGATGACGCGTTCCGCATCTGAGGGTATATCCCAGATAGGCACACCAGACACCACATCCTTGGGCTCTGGCTTTGTTACTCCAAGTAAGGCCTTTGACAGGAATGAGTATTCCTCTTGCTTATGTTGCCTCTTGTTTCCGGTTGCTATTGAGGCAGATGGAGGGCGTGAGGCGTAGATGGGGAAGGTATCTTTATGATGTTGCGTCTCGGCAAGAGTTGTAATGAGGCGTGGCTGAACATATTGCCATGCACCCATATTCAACGGCTCTTCCTGGCACCACACGATTTGTGCATTAGGATATTTGTCAACATGTTCCTTGACTTGGCTCCATGGGAAAGGACTGATCTGCTCAATTCTTGATATAGCAATGTCGTTCAATTTATTCTCATCGCGAGCACGTAGTAGAGCATAGTAGACCTGGCCAGAACACAATACATGCTTCTTAATCTCTTCGGGAGCAGCAAGACTATCTGGATGAGGCTCTGGTATATAAAGCTTGAATCCATTATCGCCTGTCATATCTTCCAAAGACGATTTTGCAAGTGGATGTCGAAGGAGTGATTTGGAAAAGGGTAAAATCAACTGATATGCGATGAAACGATATATATTAACGAGGATGCTCGGCTCGGTCTCATGTTATTCAATGTCCTTTCACTTACTGGTTTACGATATTCACGATGAATTTGGCGTCGTAAAGCATGGAAGTAATTAGCTGGTGTAGTAGGATAAACGACTTGCATGTTGCAATCTTGGTGTATCCTCTGCAATTTTTCTTCCGAAGGATAAATGTAGGGATGGTCGTCACAAAGCTGGAGGAACCGTTCGATTCTTGTAGAGGAATGCTCTGGTCCTTGGCCATCATATCCATGTGGAAGAGATAAGGTAAGGCCAGTTCTTTGTAGCCATTTCTTTTCACCGGAGGCAATGAAAAGGTCAATGATGCACTGGGCTGTGTTAGCGAAATCTCCAAACTGAGCTTCCCAAATCACCAAAGAATTGGGATCCGCCAAACTGTAGCCCAATTCAAAGCCCAAAACACCATACTCTGACAAGGTAGAATTGGAGATGCTGAATTTTGCTTGATCCTCGCTAATGTGCTTCAGTGGAGTGTATTGCTCTTCCTTCTTTTGATCATGCAATATGGCATGTCGCTGGGAGAATGTGCCACGCTCAACATCCTGTCCAGAGATACGGACATGCTTGCCTTCCAAAAGAAGTGTTCCGACAGCCAAAGCCTCAGCAGTGGACCAGTCAATATCCTTACCTGCTTGGATGTTCTTTTCTCGAGTGCTCAAGATTCGTTGAACACCCCGGTGGACAGTAAAGTCTTCTGGTGTGTGGCTAATAGCACGTCCTACTTTTTCCAAAATGTCCTTAGGCACACCAGTATTTGGCTGAGGAAGAATGTTTTCAGCGACTTCCTTTGGAGATCTGAAGCCTAAGCATACAAATACAGGCGCGTTAGTCACACATGGTACAATAAGTTGAGACTATATCGATCTAGAACATCCAATTTACCTGGCCAGGAGCTGGAAAGCCATTCACGCGAAGTAGGATTGTAATCCTTGCTACGAGCATAGCTCTCTTCCAAAAGCTTTTCAATTCGATTTCTATTTTCTTCAATGTCCTTGTCTGAGAACACTCCTTCTTTCTTAAGTTGTTCGATATATTGATCCAGCACAGGCTTTTGCTTCGCGATTTTGTCATACATAGCTGGCTGTGTAAATGACGGCTGATCCGCTTCATTGTGACCGTGTCGTCGGTAGCATACCAAATCCACAACAATGTCTTTCTTGAAAGTCTTTCGCCAATCAGCGGCTAACTGCATGACAAAGGTAACGGCTTCCACATCGTCTGCATTTACATGGAGGATAGGTGCGTTGATAGACTTTGCGATATCAGTGCAATAGGGTGTTGATCGAGCATATCGAGGATCCGTAGTAAAACCAATTTGATTATTGACAACAACGTGAATGCAACCACCTGTAGCGTATTCAGGAGTGTCGTGGAAACTCATGCTTTCATACACGACTCCTTGAGCAGCAAAAGCTGCATCACCGTGTAAAATGATGGCAAGTGCACTATCATGCGCTTCATCATCATTGTAGAACTGTAAAGCTTTGGTTTTTCCAAGCACTACAGGACCAACTGCTTCCAAGTGCGCAGGATTTGCGATCAGAGAAAGATGGACTCGTTTTCCAGATGGTGTTGGCCGAACGTAGTTCATGCCGAGATGGTACTTGACATCGCCGGATCCTTCCACGGAAGACGACTGCACACCCATGAATTCGCAGAAGATGGATTCATTTGGCTTTCGAATCACATTACTCAAGATATTAAGTCTTCCTCGATGTGGCATACCTATGATAATAGATTGAACACCATGATCCACTGAGCGATCAACCTAAATAAAAGTAACATGAGCATCTCTACTGCTTATCGTGACATACACTACACACACAATTACGTACCATGGCTTTCATTCCAGCTATCAAAGATTCGGCTCCTTCAAGACCAAATCTTTTTTCTCCTGGGTATTTCTTTGCCACAAATAGCTCAAAAATACTAGACCACATCAAACGGTCCAACATCATGTACTTTTCATCACGAGAAAATTCATAAGGTTTGACCTTTTCTAGTCTTTCCCTGAGCCAATCGCATTCATCTTTGTTGGGTATATGAATGTATTCAGTGCCGATGGAACCACCTGAAAGAGTGAAGTAGAGTGAATTCAGCTGGTGGTGCCTAGCATGAATAGACAGAATGCAGATACTTACAGTATATATGTTTCAAGTGGTCAACAATTTGTTGCAGAGTTAACTTGCTTTGTCCTATACCAGGCAATGCACCAGGTCCCAGAGTAAACGTCTTTTCCAAGTCGTTGTCTTTAAATCCATAGTAGGAGAGCTTCAGTTCCTTGGGAGCTTCGGGGTCCAGGTCGGGGTCCAGAATCCCTAGCGGATCCAACTTAGCGATATGATGACCTCGCGCTTGGTACGCTCGAACAAGTAGCTGTATCTTCATGTGGTCCATTACATCTTCGCTGCTGTCAAGAGGTACCGCGTCGGGCAAACTTGGTAACCGTGCACTACCAATCGGCACCAGAACGGGCGACTCTACAGTTGAGCTAGAAGCAGCTGCACTTGAAGGAGCACCGCCACTCTCGAAATACTTCCTCCAGGATTCATGAACAGCTTGGGGATCCCGTTTCCATTCCGAATACATAGCCTGGGAATATCCGGACTCTTGCTGTGAAGTTGTTCTTGAGGTGTGTAGTTTTCGACTCGTCACATAATAGCTACTAGGCGTATGCTGGACGTACAAGAGACCTGGCAAACGGCGTTTGACAGTGATTAGCCGGTGCATGACACAATTTCACTTTATGTTTGTTGGGTAAACGTTTGAAAGTGTCCCGAATTATTTGAGCGTTGCCTCCCTTTTTACGGGGTTCACAATGACGAAACTTGTCCTAGGCTCCGATATGCGAAAATTCCAGCCACTCACCATTGGCTGTAATATCGTTATGTGGTCCATTTATGAGCTGCTTAAAGGCATTTGCTACTTCTATTGGCATTCCTTTATACCATCCTATACCTAAGCTCCAAAGGTAAGCGACCTTTGACAATGTAACCTTTGCGGCATCCGGCGAAAAGCGGGATATGCTAAGCCCTTTTGACCAAAATTACAATGTGGCGCGCCTCAAAACTGCAGCGAGCAGGCAATTGTTTGAAAATAGCCGCGATGTTTTCAGTAAAGATGACTGTAAGGCGACTGAGTGGCAGTAGGATATCTTTGTCTTAAATTGCTATCAATAGTATTAAGAAAACACAAATGAATAGCGTGGTAAATTTACATTGATATTATGAAATATGACGGGATTTGGCCAGTGTGAACACCGACCTTACCATCGACGGGATGGCAAAATTTGCCAGTAGACGGACTTCACCAGTGCAAGGCAGAATGAAACGACCGCGTGAAGGCGCAAAAGAAAATCAGAATGTCAAACGCCAAGCTACTCTTTCTTCATTCGTAATTAAACCGAAACTTCCAACATACTTCCATTTGGATCATTCATCTAAAGACAACACATTCAAAGCCACTTTCGCAGATGTCCATCAGTCCTTAAATGCAACCCAAGGATTTGAAACTAAAATATATTGGCAAGCCAACGATACCCAAATAACACTCACCACTAATATCCGGAACGGCACATTTGAGGATCAAGATACATGGCAGCAAAAGTGCGAAAGGCTGTCTTCGTCTATAGCGGCTGACGAGAAGAAACATTTTGAAAAACTGGAGACGATGTTTTTGGAGGCTGTGGATAGGAACGACTCATCTACCACCCTCAGTGCCGCAGCGGCTATGGCGTGCTTCGAAAGAGATTGGTCTGGATCACCTGTGAATGGCCTTAGGCGGCTGCTACACATCATTTCAACTTTAGACATAGACGAGGAAGATCAAACACGTTATGCGGTGCTTGTGTGGTTGCAATGCGCAGAAACCAAAGGGTTCATGACCACTAGCGATTGTATAGACTACCTACTTTTCTACGTTGAAAAAGTCTCTCATCGAAAAGCAGTAAACAATGGTGCGATCTTAATATCAGATGCAGCCCCGAAACGTCAACCAAAACCGACACTGGATAGAATACTCCTTCTTAAAGACAAGGGCATGGGTATTAGAGATTTTTTACTGGCAATGTATATAAGATCAGAATTTTTAAGTGGTCGCCAAGGTGAGTAGTTGATACAAATTTAATGCTGCTTCAAGTTTAACATTGCTGATGATTTGGTACTGCAGGAGATCGAATAGCGATGCAATCCATGGTTGCGCGTTGGTACTCTACCGTTGTTTCCATTAAATCACCAAAATAGTAGATAGTAGCATTATAGACAATTGCATTTCTCTCTTATATCATAACTTTTCAGCCATATCCATTTTTTTCAGCAGGTCTGATAGATACAAAGCAATACATGAGTTGAAAGTGTATCATTCTTGAGTGTTTAATTCGCCTGCGTGCGGGGGTGACTTGTTTTTCTAATTGGGGGGTTCGACGGAAAAAAAAATGTGCAGCACAGATCGAGCTCGTCAGTCCATTGTACAATGTCAAAACGAGCTGCAGGGTTCAAATCCGACGAAAAGAAAAAGAAGGCGAAAACCTACCACATCTCCAAGGTAAGAATTGTGACTACAACTAAGATCAGGTTCTTCTATATCTCATTTGGCCCATATGGGCGATCCAGGAGAAATCACCACGGAAGGGAGGATTCTGCATCGAAACTAATGTTGCTGGAGTGATGGTTATGTGTGCTAGAAAGAAGGAGGATCGCGCAGTGAGAGAAATTCTAGACATTTTCAACGAGGTATAGTACATTATTTCACGGCTTGAGTCTATAGGATGGCAATTTCCTTAATTATTATTTTTTTAATAGTACGCAGATAAATTATATCCAGCGGAAGCATCCAAAGAGGAGGAGGAGGAAAATGAAGAGGAAGAGGAAGATATTGAAGCTATGATTGCAAAAGAAGTGAAGGCAATGTCTAATAAGCCAAAATCCAAGAAACGATTTGTCAATCTTCAAACTGATACTGATTGTGGTAAGTTGGGCTAGAAAATTTTGATGTCTATTCCAGGGAGATACTAAATCGAATTTCAAGTACTATTCATTCGAACAAATCCTCCCGTTGACCCCGTTTCTTTTGTACACCATATTTTGACGGACATTAAGACGACACAAAAGAAGCGCACACGATTCGTGTCACGTTTGCTCCCCGTCGCGAAGACATGTAATTCAAATATACCGGAAATTGTCAGAATGGCTGAAGAATTGTTCAAGCCTTACTTTCATACTGCTGGAGAGGATGGAAAAATAGAGCCAAAGAAGGTATGCTTTGCTGATTATTCAAGCAACAATGACTGAGCACCACCGTACTGATATATTGGATGTAGTTTGCTATTGTTTGCCGAATCCGGAATTGCGAAAAGATGGATAGACAGGAGCTCACCAAAAGCTTGGCTGGTGTGGTTGGAAAAGATCATACTGTCGATCTCGTGAACCCAGACCTTGTCATTATTGTTGAAATCATCCAGGTTTGTAAACTTTTCGCATCATAGAGGTTCAGCGTTGGTTTACCCCGATTCTCAATTTCTTTTATCTCTTTTTTGCATCTCTCAGACCATTGGCATGATTTCTGTTGTCAAAGATTTCTACGATCTCAAAAAGTATAATATAGAGAGCATCTGCGGGCTCAATGAAAAGAAGGATGAATAAACGGTCAATATAGAGTGGTTCTATGTTTGTATTATTAGCGATATAATTTTTTTTTGTACAGTTATATGTTTCAAAGATAATTGGAGTCTATTTAACGATGTCGGAGCAGGAGGAGCATCAGGGCTATGTGGGTTTTACCCCAAATGCCTGCATTTTAGATATCAATACGTCGATATTGTCATCTGTATCTACACTCATTGATCGCATGCGTTCAACTATCAAGGGTACATCAAGATCGCCTTCGATGCCATTAGAGGATGGCATCGATTTAGAAAGCAAGGTATTTGACAAGCCATAATTTGGCGGTGCCGCGGCTGTTCCATTGGCAACTTGCTCGATATGCCGCTCCCGGATATGCTCCAAAAGTAATGAGGTTATCTAAAGTGTCATATTAGTAGGTTGTTGACACCGTTCGATCACAAATTCTTTATCGCTTACTCGTCGTAGATTTTTTATCGAAGGGTCTGCATCATCTGGTACGAAATAGTGTCAGCATGACTTGTGTCATGAAAGAGTAAAATATGATGTTATTCACATACTCGGGATACGAGACTCTTGGAGTGCCTGTATTGAACGCCTCCGCTCGTTTTTTTCGATCTCGGCTTTTGCCAGCAAGAGAGGAGTTAATCGAAATGGGTCGGATATCGGTATTGTGGCTCCTACACAATCCCCAGACTTTTTAGTGAACTTCAAGTGATTGAAAGAACAAGCATATGAGATACTTACCTCTCAGCAGCAACAGAATGATGCAATCAACGTTCCCTGAGAGTACGGCTGATAAAAGAAAAATATGTGGTTTAGAATATGTTCAGGAAGATAGACGGATATTAACAAAAGCGGGTTTACCATAATGGAGAGGTAGCATTCCGTCATTGTCACAAATGGCATTATTCACATCGCATCCGTGATCAATCAAGAGAGTTGCTATGGCTGTTGCATTTGCGTAGTTTTCTTTCCGTTTGCACACTATATGCAATGGTGTTTGTAGATTCTGATTGCGCATGGTGTCGATATTTATAAGGGGATTTAAACTTCGAAGTATGTTGGATACTGCATTGCGTCAATAGAATTAATTCCAATCGCTACCAGATCACGGTTGCAACGCCATGATTACCAACCTGTCTCTACACTTCCGGTAGCGCAAGCTTCGAGCAGAAGCACCGTGCCTTCGGCAGGATCGAGCATTTTGTGAAAGATCCAGTAGAAAAATTTCAGTGCAAGTTGTATACATGAACTTTATTATGGAAACTATTCAAATTTGAAATATGCAATTTGGCAAAAAGTCTACAACGAAAAGCAAACTGTTGTTCGTTATCATGCTCTCCTTCACGCTGTCTTCTTCTTCTTGATTTTCTTTGCTCCTCCCTTTTTTTGAAAATCTCTCCAGCTGTTCACCCGCGTTTCTCGATTGGCTTCCCAAGCTTGCTTTTCTTCCACTTTGCGCTTTCTTTCCTGGATTGCCTCCTCTGTCTTGCGGGCTATTTCTCCTTCCGCTTCCATTTCCTTCTTGCGCAGCCTTCGCTTACGTAGTTCCATCTCTATCAGAATTTCCTTGACCTGGTCTTTGACGCCTTGCCGTCCTTCCGCCGACGTAATGTATGGGTATTCGCTTTCGTCTATTCGTGCAGGGACCATCGTCACCACTGGTTCGGCATCTGCATTTTCGCCATCTTTGGGTACTATCGTTTCTACTTTGCTGGGTATCATTTTCACCTTGATGCCTTGTTTCCGAAGCACTTCCACTTTTGCTTCTTCGACGATACCCAGAATGAATCGAACACGAGTGTCATCACCGAGTTCGCTTTCTGCTTTTTTGAGTAAATCAAATGCGTCCTGTGCTTTAGGATGATCGACTTTGTCAGGATGAACCATGAGTGAACGTTTACGATAAGCCATTTTTAGTTCTTTTGGGTCAACTGCTTTATATGGGAGCTCCATGATGGAGAATGGATCCAATTTGAAAGTTGAGAGAATGCGATCTATTTCCATGTGCTTCTCTGATTGCGTTAGATAGCGATCGATATCGAGATCGCTATTTGGCTTGTCTGTTGCGGCCATGTTAGGAGGAAAATGTGGTTTGGGCGAGATGCAAAAAATTAGGCTATGGTGAATTTGCCATAGATTTGATCTCCACAGCGCTATTCCTTTCGCTCACGTGAACAGCAATTACAAGCGTGAACAATACGCTTCACCACTTTTGCGTCCACTATGACGTGGAACAATAAAGGAAGACATACATGACATTTCTGTAGTCAAAGGAGGTTTAGTTGGAGTCGACTTGACACGCCAATACGTCTGTATTAGGGTGTCAAGTGGAAGAGCTGTAGGGCCGCGAAAATTTAACTGAAGTATAGATGACTTGAAAGCAGTGCACTATCTGCATGGTCATGGCTAGTTTATAAATATACTGCTTTTACGATCTATCGACTTTATTATTCGAAGCGAATTCATCCATAAGCAGACACGCAAGAAGGTTTCGACATCCATCAACCCGTTTGTGACTCGTCTTTCGCCTGCGTTTTTGCGCACATAAACTCGCCCGCCGTCAACCTGCTCAATCTTCGATTCAGGAACAACAGACCAGAGGGGCTTGATTCTGTTATCTAAACACAGATCCAATAATATCAAGTGCTTGACTTCCATTGATTAGAATGAATGTCCCACCACCACGACCGGTAGTTTTCATTTCCCTTAGATCTTGTTTAGAGTGTGACTCCCAGTCTTCTAATCTCGAAGTGATCTATCATAATCTAGACATGGACTGAACATACGACGGCTGAAGGCCGCAAATATTGGTACAACAATTTTTCAAAGACAAGTACTTGGGAAAAACCAGAAGAGCTGTTGACAGAAGTAGAAAAAGCGTTGAAAGAGTGTGAATGGCAAGAATTCACCTCACCAGAAGGCAAAAAATATTACAGCCATAAATCAACCAAGGAGTCCAAATGGGAGATGCCAGAGGAATATAAAGGTAACAGTTCATAGCCATCGTATCCCTTGCCAATAATTGTCAATGTTAACTCAATATGCTTCTAGAATCTCTTCAAAAGGGTCAACAAGCTGAAGCGGCAAAGCAACAGTAAGTTTCCGAACATGATTGTCACATTCACGCTCGTTATTTTCGCTAACGTAGTTTACATTTGGATAGAGCCGCAGCTGAAGCAAGGATCGAGCAAATAGAACAAAATAATATGCCTCCCAACCTGCACGAACGCCAAGAGTCACCACCCAATGTTGCGCCGGTTGCTATCGCACCACCGGTTAACATCCCACATCCAAAACCGCAAATGACTCAACCTACCGTTTTGGAGTTTGCAACAAAAGAGCAAGCAGAAGCAGCCTTTATTGACTTACTACGCAAAACTGTAAGCCCTCGCCATCCAGAGCTTTTCGGTCCCATCGCGAGCATTATGATTAACGTGTCTATTATTTTAGGGTGTCAAATCAAGTTGGACTTGGGAACAAACTATGCGATCCATTATCACACAACCCGTTTATCGCGCGTTGAAGACTTTGGCTGAAAGAAAGAGTGCTTTCAATACCTATATTGAACAAGAGACAAGAAGAGAAAAGGTAAATAACATACTGACCGTATATCATTACAAGCCCTCTAACATCATGATTGCGTTGTTGACTTCAGGAAGAACAAATAGAAACTGAAAAGAAAGTACGCGAGGACTTTATAAGCTTACTTTCCAGCACAAATGCGATCCGTATTACAACACGGTATCGCAAAGCAGCAGCTTTACTAGAAAAGGAGCCGGCATGGGGTGCAATCACATCCGAACGATATAGACAGGCATTATACGACGATTACATACACGAGCTCAGCAGGAAAGAAAAGGATGAATTGCGAGAGCTTCGAAAGCAAAGCATGGATCGATTTGCTGAATTGCTGCGATCTATTCCTGAAATCACGCACAGGACAACCTGGAAAGCGGCGCAAGAACTTTACTCTGCGCGCCCAGAGTATGCTGATAAAGGGAGATTCAAAGGCATGGATAAACTTGATTTTTTGGTTGTATTTGAGGATCATGTCAAACATTTGGAACAAGTTGAATCGGATCAGAAAGCTAGAGTTGCCGATGCTAGAAAACGTACATATCGTAAGCATAGAGATGCATTCAAAGTAGGTTATTTGCTTGCTCCCGTGTATTGGTTCAAATGTAACCACGACGCTAACAAACATGATTTGATAGGAACTTTTGGCTGAATTGCGAGCAGGCAAACTCATCAATGCGAAGACGGATTGGATGGAGATTTACCCCCATTTGAAGGACGATTTGAGATACCAAAACATGTTGGGTCAACCAGGATCTACGCCTCTCGACTTGTTCTGGGATATGGTCGATGACCTGGGAGAGCGATTCTACAAACAGAAGCGCATTATTTACGATATCCTCAAGGTATGTATGAAATAGCGACTGTCCAATTGATAATGCGGCGTGCTGATAAATTCATTGCTTTCCTGTACCAGAGCATACGGTATGAAATCACGGCAGACACCGAATTCGCTCAGTTCCAGGAGGTTCTCAAGCCATACCCGGAGGTTGCTGAACGCGTTGATGATGAGAATTTGAAGTTGACCTTTGAGCATGTAAGTCTACTGCTACGCTTGAAAAAAAAAAAAAAAGTTGATTGCGTTGGATGATTGCTAATACATCTGCCCCGCCCCCAGTTGCAAGAGAAAGAGGTTCGCCGAGCAAAAGAGGAGAAGCGTAGACGGGAAAAGAAAATGCGAAGAAAGCAGGATGCGCTAAAATCTGCACTCAAGCGACTCAAGCCAAGCATTGAAACTACCAGCAAGTGGGAGGATTTTGAATCCATCATCACACAATTGCCAGAATACCATGATCTCAAAGACGAGACGCTTGCCAAGGAAGTGTTTGACAAGCTTATTGTCAGGCTAAACGTATGTGTTTCTGTAGACTGATTGGTAACTCGTTGCCTATCCTCTAACTGTATCCTATATAGGAAAAGGCTGAAAAGAAACGAACAAGCGATGACGACGAGGAGGAGGGCATGATACGTGACGATGACGCTGAGGCAGCACACCATGGCAGGAGGCACCACAGTAGCCAACAGGCAAGTGTTTATAATGCGCATGCACTGGAGTAACCTTTTGATTCTAACATTGCTACATTTGCGACAGGGACCTGAACCTATGAATGTTGACTCTCATGATGGACAGCGAGCCAGCGAAGAGGAAGGCAATGCACTAGACGAATATGTTAAAAGAACTAGGCACTAAAATATCACATGGAAATAAAAGATGATGAAACACCAAAATCCAGGCAAACTATGATTTTTTAGGAGTGAACAAACGTGGTAAATCTTTCGTTTTCTTTTACAACCATGGTTGATACAATAAATTGACATGTTAAGTAAGTTTTCTTTTTTAAACAAAGGAGAGGAAGGAGGAATCGCCAAAATAACATTCTAACAGCTACAACCGAATTTACCCATGTAGTAGCAAACAACCATAGCAATGAAGAGTACGGAGAGTTGCTGGCTGTTGAATGTCAGATCCTCGTTAATAAAAATTATGATATTATTTGGGTTACTGGCACGCTGTAAGAGGCATAGAGAAATGTGAGTGAGAGGATAAGATAAGTGGGAATGGTTAGGCGAGTTACTGACCTGAGGTGACTGTGGTACTATAGCGTAGCCACTAGGAACAAGAGCATGTCTATGCGTTGAAGATGCAACTGAAAAATTGTCGTGGGATAGATCAGAGCCACGGCGGATGTGTGACTTGTCAGAACCATGCTGAGTTGCTTGTGAAGTTTCGAACAAAGATTTTGGCTCGGCCGCGTCGGATTGAGATGGTGCAGCTAAAATAAATCAGGTTAAAACTGTGGTTACAAGATAAGTTGACGAGTACAACCATCGTCTTACCTGAGGAGTGAGTGGAATCTGCTGAATTCTTGCGATTTCGAAGACCACTGAAGTCGTCTTGAACATTCAATATTTCCGTTTTGGTGCCAGGTGATTCTGGTACAGGTATTTTGTCGACTTCCCGACTTGAGGGAACAGGATCAACTGGAGGTTGGGGTTTCAATATATCTGGAGTGGATGAGGTATCTTTGGTTTGTTGCGAAACAACCATGAGGCGGGGTACAAGTGCTTCACCATTCAGTGTGAATTTAGCACTGGTATTGGCTGCACCACTAACATGATCCTCCATAGTCAGGATCACAACTTTGCCGTCCATGTAGGGTTCGACAGAATAGATTCGTAAACTAGCATGATCGGTGGTCATTTCCACTCTAATGCCTTCACTAGGTGAAACTTGTACTTGAAGACCTGTTTTGCGACTAGCAGGAGGAATGCGGATATCTGTGCACCAAGATGATATGGCGCCAGGCTGCTGTTTCCGACGAGACCCTGAAGCATCATGCTTGACAATGTAGGTGATTTCATAAGACTTTGCTGTGCAATTGAAGTCTTCCTTGATAATTTTGCCAGCAACACGGCGAACGTAAGGCGGACAGCCGTGTTGTACCAAATAATCTTGCACTTGAGCCACATAGAGGGATGACTCGCTCTTTAGACTACGGATGGCGGCAGATGGAAGACTAAAACCGTAATCGACATAGGATATGAAGGAAGCGTTGACAGACATGGTGATCCCATTTTCATCAAACTGGGGTACAAACACCCATCCTTGTAGATCTAAATTGCAGCGGCTGTATTTTCCAGTCGTGTCTTCAGGCAATAGAGGATCTGCTACACTGGTGATCAAGGTGTGAATCGCACCAGATGCAGGATCAGTCTCAATGGTGCTTATAGCAGACAGGTCGATAGGGGTTGCAAACTGAGGGAATCGAAGCTGAAGATAGATCAGGTAATCTTTTTGACTAAAGCGTTCAACGATCCTTCCGTCAATGACGTGTAAATCCCCTGTAACGTAAAGAAAAAGGGTGGCTATTTAGTATGGATGGCTAAAATAAAAACTCACAGCGTGTTCACTGCTATCCCACTTACACATTTTGCGAGCTCCAAAATTCTGTACCACTGAGCACACTTGTTCCGCGGTCCAGCCGTCGAGAATAATGCTATCGGCTCGGAGGACAAGTTTGTTGTCTTCCAGGGTACGAGAATATACTTTGGTGCCTTTGAGATCACCCTCGAAACTCCAGTTATCCAAACTAGCCGATAAATGCTTGAGTTTCGACATTTTTTCCATCTTGACATTGGGGTGA
The DNA here is from genome assembly GCF_025399195.1 of Umbelopsis ramanniana AG. Lineage (NCBI taxonomy): Eukaryota > Fungi > Mucoromycota > Umbelopsidomycetes > Umbelopsidales > Umbelopsidaceae > Umbelopsis > Umbelopsis ramanniana. The sequence continues at coordinate 94,595 of NW_026252151.1, forward strand.
CGGTGGTGAGGATAAAGCATGCGAGTAGGTACAGAAGAGGATTGAGTGGACATAGAATCACGTTGAACGCTAGAATTATCATCGCCGCCCGATGTGGAATCAGCTGAGTATGTAGTATCATGTTCGGCAAAGGTAATTCGCTTTTTCGAGCCAGGTAGCGGCGTAGGGGCGAGCACAGGCGAACGTCGACCCAAGGGGGTACTTTTGCTTTGAGGTGCGTTCTTGGGATTGTATCTTTCAGCGCCACCATTACTATAAAATGAAAAATGGAGAGTCCATCAGTAAACATTCCAATCAAAGTGCTCGAGGCGCAAGATTTCACGTACATTGGCATGGGTTCCATATTCATGATGGAAGGTCGTCTACCTAGTTTACGAATGGTAGTATTTGCTGAAGATTGCTGGGCCATACGATTTTGAGCCCTTAGACGGTCTGCTTTCTTCTGTAAATATCCATCAATGGTGGCGATAACAAGTGGTCGTCGAGCGAGGGATTTTTTTGCAAAGCCGGGCACCCAACCTTTCATTTCTTCTTGAACAATGTAGGTCACTTTGGTGGCTGGCGGAGACGAAGCCAATGGTTCCAAGATCCAGCCTTGGAGTTTCACCTCAGTTCTTGATTTTCCGTGAATAGGTGGAATTTTGGGAGTTTCAACACTAGTGCAAGCGAACAGAATGACACCGCCAGCTGTGCATTCAATTTTCTCCACCAAAGCCATGTCTCGCGGTTTGCTAAATGGCAAAGGAGTTTAGTATGTTTGCATTGTATGGAATGAGAGCTTCTATGCTTACCTTGATGCTGTTGATGGTTTGCATACTTCATAGGTTAGAGAAGTGGTGTCGTTGAGGTTTTCGATCAGGTTTCCATCTTCGTACCTACGGCCAAAAAAATTAATAAAAAGGATCGTCCAAAGAAGCAAGGTGTACTGTTTACATTCAAGCTCTAGGAAAAACCCCCCAAACTCACTGTTCATCCCACAATTTCCGCATGCCTATGACATAAAAAATCGACTGTGGCGAAAAGCCTTGAATGATGGCTTCTCCTTTGAAAACTGGAGTTTTATCGCCTTTGACGGTACCTGAACGCATGTAAACCATCACTCCACTTTTGTGCTTCAACGCCTTTTTCCAGCTGGTTTCATCTTGGGCAATAGCCTTAAGTGTGATCAAAGCTGATTCGGCTTGATGCACATGATAGCCAGCTGACGTGATAAGCGTATCGCCTTGAATAGAATTATAGGTGCCATTGCTGATTCGAGAGCCTAGTCTGACATCGTCGTCATCATCACTAAATACACTGCTTAAGGTCGGGTGGGTTTGGGAGGAGTTGAGCATAGACGAGCTGCCATTATACTCGGGATTCCAGTCGAGATAACTTTCATCTGACAATGCAGAAGATCTGCCTAGTGGAGGCATGAAGTGGCGGGTTTAAAGAAAGGAAGGGAGAAGTGAAAAGGAGTGTGTGTTCTGAAAAAAAAAAAAAATATTATCCATTACCACAAGCCCAAATTCAGCGCTTTCACAAAAATAGGAGCTCACGCACATTGGCTCCAAAGTCAGTAAGTGGGCACGTTGTAAAGCATAGCATTGGAAAAAAAAAATGTAATGGAATTGTAAAAAGAACTTCTATAGAGTAATTTAATAAACCTACTCCCATTCAATGGTAGCAGGAGGTTTGGAGCTAATATCATACACAACTCTGTTAACTCCCTTGACTTCGTTGATAATACGCGAACTGATTCGCTTCAAGCATTGGAACCATTCAGCGCTGGCAAAAATATCAGCAGTCATGAAATCCTTGGTTTCAACGGCACGAAGAGCAATGACTTGCTCGTACGTACGCTTGTCACCCATGACACCGACAGCCTTGACAGGCAAAAGAGCAGCATATGCTTGAGAAATTTGGCGATAGTAGCCATTTGCCTTGATCTCCTCAATATAGATGTGATCGGCATGACGGGCAATGGCCACTTGTTCCGGAGTAACTTCACCGAGAATACGAATAGCAATACCGGGACCAGGGAAGGGGTGACGCCAGACCAATTCGTCATCCAAACCCAAAAGCTTACCAAGAGCGCGAACTTCATCCTTGAACAATTCTCTCAAAGGTTCAATCAACTTGAGCTTCATGTCCTCGAGAAGACCACCGACGTTGTGATGAGTCTTGATGGTAGCACTGGGTCCCTTGAAGCTGATACTTTCAATAACATCAGGGTACAAAGTTCCTTGCAACAAGAATTCAATTTCGCCACCGCATTCCTTGTCAATCAAAGCAGCCTCAGCCTCGAAAACCTCAATGAAGGTGTTTCCAATGATCTTGCGCTTGGTTTCGGGATCAGTGATACCCTTGAGTTTGCCCAAGAACAAGTCAGCGGCGTCGCTGACCTTGATGTTAATACCCATATGGTCACCAAGCATTTTCTTGACAAGTTGACATTCGTTCAGACGCATGACGCCGTTGTCAACCAAGATGGCGTGGAAACGGTCACCAATGGCTTCGTGCATCAACTTGGCAGCAACAGTGGAATCGACGCCACCAGAGACAGCTCCGACAACGCGACCAGTGGGACCAACGATCTTTCTGATACGCTCGATTTCCTTATCAATGAAGGATTCCATAGTCCAGTCAGCCTTGCAGGCACAAATGTCAAGGACAAAGTTCTTGAGAAGAGCTTGACCACAGACGGTGTGAGTGACTTCAGGGTGGAATTGGATACCATAAAAGGGCTTGGATTCGTGAGCAACAGCAGCAAAAGGAGCGGTGCGGGTGTTGGCAATAACTTGGAAACCTTCTGCAGCCTTGCTAACTTGATCACCGTGACTCATCCAGACCTAAAAAAAAAAAAAAAAAAAAGTTTTACATCTCAGCAAACTGATATTGTTGTGCAGTAGCTGAAGAAGACCCATGCATACCTGAACTTCGCCTTCAAGACCAGCGAAGAGCTTGTCCATGGAAGCATTGTTGGGATGCTTGTGAACAGTGAGCATAGCGTGACCGTATTCACGGTGATCGCAGGGGATGACGCTTCCGCCCATATGGTTTGTCATTTCTTGCAAGCCATAGCAGATACCCAAGACTGGGACATCAGCATCGAAAACAGCAGGATCAACTCTAGGAGCATCATGGTCGTAAACAGAGTAAGGGGATCCAGAAAGAATGATACCCTTAGGCTTGAAGTGAAGGTCGGCCATTTTTTGAGTGCAAGGCAAGAGCTCACAATAGACACCAAGTTCACGAACGCGGCGAGTAATCAAATGAGAGTATTGACTACCGAAATCCAGAATAAGGACGGTGTCAAACATCTCGTTGACCTGCGTGACGGAATCTTGTGCTGACATGGTTGGTTGGTGCGGGCAAAGGAATGCACCAACAAGAAAATGTCAATTGAAAAAAATTTGAGTCTTGCTTTTGGCAGTCACATGCATTGTACTTTTTTTCATTTGGCGGAGGTTGCAGCAACCTAAGCGCTAGAAGTTTCATTCTACTGTAGCCAACCCACCTTTCCACCAGAGAGTTTACTGATAACCAAAGGTCTTATTTTACTCTCCAAGTAAACTCAGAACATGTGGAAACAATCCCAGGATCCACTTGATAAGTATAATCAACCGGAGAAGTCCGGTTTTTGAAAAGCGAGCGGATATCCAACGCCGAAGGGTGGAAGCGTACAGCATTCAGGACAATGGCGAAATTTTGGACAACATGAAAAATAATCTTGTCCTTTTACAGTCATCATCGTGGCGAAGGGAGATTTTGCAATTATCGGGCAGATGGAGGGCCCGGGAGGAGTTGGCTTGTGCTATCTAGAAGGTGCCAGGCAAGTCAACGCGAAAAAATCGCAGTCGGCCGACATCGCCGCATTCACTCTAGCAACTAGCCCAAGGACATACATAAATTGTACTTGACAAGACACAAAAAGTATCATTCATTGATTTTTGCAGGCAACTATCGGAGACCTGGTTATGAAATGAATAATTCCTTGAAATAAGCCAAAAAATAAAGTAGACAATAGCCAGGAGAGCGAATGATTTTCTTTTATATGAATGTTTGCTTAATGCTGCTACTGCATTTACATATATGAGAATGTAATTGTGATCTGTTGGCGTCGGTACGATTGAAAAAGCACCGGCATTCACGCAACTTTGCCTTTGAATATTGCATATTCGAATTCAGACAAAAAGCATTAGGTTAGCCGATGGCAATATACGTATTCAATCTGGCATTGACATATTACGCTACGTCAACGTTAATCCGAGAGTTTTATATACAACGTCCACTGAATAGCGAGAAAGTGGATCAAGTTGCTGATGATGAAGGAGCAGTACTTGAAACTGCTCTTCCAACATATTCGGCTGCCCTTTAAGCTCCGTTCACTCATGTGAATGAGTCCTTTCACGGCTCTTTCAGCACTACAAAGACCTATTTATTTTTCTTAAATGAACATGCATGGTGTTGCTACTGAAACGAAAACATTCCTATTCTTTCAGGAGTACGGCCACAGTGAGTATATTTGGCAGTGCTGTCGGGATTTGAATCGGGCTCATTTTGTTTGACCAATTCATGTTGCACGCGAACCAGAATGGGGAAAGCTAATCCTCGAACACTTGATTTTCTATACCTTGGAGCAGTCTGCCAAAGAAGCACTCACTGACGCTTTTATATCTCTTCTCCAACAAGGCATTTAAAAGGTTCTTTGAAAAAGAAGGTGCGCATAGTTCAGGGAATTTCATGACTGATCAAGTTCCTTAGTGTTTTCCTTCCTACCTTTTTTTTTTTTTTTTTTGAAAGACTGCTCCTTGTTGTCGGAGTTCACTCTGGTGGCTCGAATTGGCACTGCTTCAGGCCCTTTTTTTTACTGTTGGTCTCATCCGCACTCATCCAAACTTTGCATTGACCGTCATCTCCTTTCAAAAGGCCATCTATCCTTCCAGATTTGCATCTGATTGCGTTTAATTGCAGATTCATTGGTTATTATGAGTAGAGGTAATATGTACTTTCCATACTTGTCAAAATATAACACTTCGTCCCTGACTCCAAAGCTTTTCTCCGCAAACTGAAACATTTGGCTTTTCCGTATGCAGCTCGCTATGTATCTTCCAACGCTGCAAATGCCATCATATCAGAGGTGGGCCCATACCGAATCTCCACTGACGCGCTCCAAGCATTGAATCAGTTTTTGGATGAGATTCTGGGCATGTTACTGTCCAAAGCTCAGTCTTTGGATTTATCTCGTATCAAAGCAGTAGCTTTGCAGATCCTACCAAGTAGTCTGGGAAAGAATGCCATCGTTGAGGCCGAATTGGAGGTCAAAACATTGACTGAGACGGAAGTCATTGATTATGAAGCCTACGAACGCATGAGACAGCTTGGTTCCGACGGAAACTTCCCATTACAAAGCTCCATTCAACAGCTGAGAGAACGCTGTTTATACTACAGCACACTGGCCGATCGAGAAGGAGATGCAAGTTTCAATGATATCTCGGACAAGACGGTCATTTCACCCATTTTGGCCATTTACGTTACCACCATCATTGAACATTTAGCAGAATATTTGCTAACGACTGTGGCGGTGGCTGCTGAACAAGAGGATACCGAGTTCGTTCGCGTGCGAGAGGTTTTTAGTGCTCTCGTGGACGACTCACATGTGTCCGATGCTTTCTCAAAAATGGAACTGAAGGAGCGTCTTGAGGTAAGCTCAAAAACTAAGGGTCAAGAGAAAGGTATGATGTGTACTTTTGGTAACCTTGGTTCATAATTCCTATTTAGAAACGCTTGGTAGCTTCTGGTTTTCGCTTTAAGCAACGCCCAAATACCCCCATCACATTCACTCCTCCAACCAAAGCCTTGGATACCCGTAAGTCAACTCAACACATTCTACCAGAACTCATATATGTCCCATGGTTAGTATGTATGCTCATTATCGTTGATTTTTTTCCACAGAACGATTAGATTTTGACCAATATGATATGGACGACGATGAGGATTACCTGGATGTTAACAACAACACTTTGCATATATCCGATAAAGGAGGAAAGAGCCCGATGACCAACAATTTCGGTGGTAGAGGGAATACTGGATCAACTTATCGACCCACTTCTGTGCTCAGTAGTACACCTAGCAGTCTCACAGTAAATAGTCAACATGGCTCCATCAACAGCAAAAAAGCGTTTAAACTTTTTAACAAGAATGGAAAACGACACTCTGTTGATTTCCACAGTTTTGAAACTCGCGGTACTACCGTTTATGATCCAGAAGCACCGGGGCTAAATTTCGAAGAACTGATACGGTCTGGAAGTACAATGAAGATGAGCTTGACTCCAAATCGACTTCGCACCATTGAGATCGAAGACCAAATTACACAACAAGCGGATCGTGGTGATGACTGGGCTCGCAAGCTACCTAGTATTCGTCCGGAATCTCCCAGACCTCGTCCTCGCGAAGCGGATAGAAAACCAAGCCAAAAGTCTCTACCCAACAATCACGCCAACAAAAAGCCTCCACCTCTACCGAGATCCAACTCTTTCAGCTTGCTTGATCTACCAGTGTCTTCCCCAACATCACAAACCCAAAGATCGCATACACCAGAACCTAGTCAGAAACCAGCCATATCAACGATGTTTGATATTCCGTTGGATTTCTTATCATCTCCTACAACTGCTTTATCACCGCCGTCGCCAAAGAAAATTCCTACTGAGCGCACCAGAACGCAGCCAGCACCATTAGGACAAACTATGAAGCATCCTTCTGAAACTACCCTTTCCAAGCCCACTAATCGCTCACTACCTGATCTTAATGCCAAAGTTCATCGACCATCCACAGGACTCAGTAATCCACCATCTGCTGAGCAAACGAAAAAGCCAGAAACCCTCAAACTCAACGGCAAGGAATCGGCAGCGATTGGACAAAATAGAGTGGACGATTCAGCCAAGCAACTTCCTGTTAAACCTGCTACCCCCACCTCGCCACAAAAAGACAGCGTTCAAATTGCAAGACAAGAGATGGTCAGAAGCATATTGCAAGATTCAAAGCAAAACGCGAAAAATGAGGTCGTCAGCGCTTCCAGTGCAAAGGACGTCACCAACGAAGATCAAGGGGAAGCAACAGACAAAGATGCTCCCATCCGACCACCTAGACAAAAACCTATTGCTACAAAAGCAGTTACGCCTACTCGATCTGAGCAAGCATCGGATACAACGGCAACATCCAATACCACAGCAAGACAGCCTAGCCTGGTGCGGGAAGCTAATCGAACCACTGCTAAACAAGATACGAAGGATGTATCCAAATCCCGAACAAATGGTCATAGCAATAATACTTCATCACCCCAACCCACCATTAAGAAAACATCCGACGCTGCTATGAGATCAACTGTATCGCTTACTAATATACCGCCTAGCAAGTTTGAAGCCGCCAAGGCTGCTAAGTCTAACGCAGCCAAGCCTGTATTACCGAAATCAGTGTCTGAAGTCAGCCTTGCCGTTACAACCCAAGCAGAGATCACGGAGGAGCCAGATGAAATGAACAGCCCTGTCCCATCGAAAGCTCAAACGATTCCCGAGCCTCCTAAACCTGTTCCAAGACCAAGCGAAGCAGTTGAGAGAGGCGAGCGCATGATTTTGTCTCGCCCAAGCACACCTGATCGACCTACCAGTATTGTCATTTCACCACCAAGACCTTCAAGCTTTGTTTCCAAGCGTCGATCCATGAGTGGAACCCTTCCTTTGACAGAGCAGCAAAAGTTAGCTGGATCGGTTGAAATGTCCGTCAAGGTGTGGGATGATTATCTCAAGCACAACTCCAAGCACCCTCTCATTCGAAGGCGATCACAAATGAGAGCTGGGACCACCATTGCTGACGTTGATTCCAGCAACGATGAGGAAACCGAGGTCAAAAAGCCAAAGGAGCCCACTGAAATAAGAGAACAGACGGAGGCCAGGGAACCGAGGGAAAGAGACCATAGCCGGGAATACAACAATAACCCTAAAGTGCCGGTCATCCCACAAGGCGTGCTTGAAAAGGTTCGCAAATTTGAACGACAAAGATCCGATCTGACGCTGTTGGACTCATCGGAAGCCGTCAAGCAAGCTCGAGAACGTATTGCTGCCAGTCGCAAGGCTGTTCGAATGTCCCTTTACCGAACCGTCGCAGTCGATGCCGGCACGCAAACAGACTTCCCTGCAGTGGACCAAGCGGTCCAAACAGGAGACTTGACGTCGCATACGGGTGGATCTGAGATTGCCGAAAGCGAAGTCAGCGAGCATGGCGTCATTGATGGTGACGAAGAATGGTTTTTGGACGATGAATGGGAAGAAGATGATGTGGAAGACGAAAGTGCAGTAGCAGAATGGCTCTTGGGCTGCTAAAGCAACGGCCCAATTATTTGTTATTTTTTTTTTACTCAACCTCCCTTAATAGATGTCCTTTGACTTATAATGTATGGTTCGATGTCCTTTTCTACTCTTAACATTGCCCGACAGGGGAAGAACTCGCTCCCCACAATAAAATTATAATGCCCCCCTTCATACCTTTTGTTCACTGTATATTGCCTTTTTCCTTTTTATTGTAATTGCTCGTAGCTAATTCCAGACCAGTCTTCTGACTGCAAAAATCTTGACACTACTGTGCGAGCGTCATCTTCACCGAGTTGCTCCTTTAATACATTATGGAGCTTTCTCCAAATTTCTGGCTGCTTGAGTGAATCTTCTGCCGACTTGGAAATTCCATGTGCTCCTACTGCTGGAACAGGTGATGCTGGGATGGGTTCAGACTTGGACTCGGACGCGGTGGTTGTTGCTCGGATCATCAAATGGACAACAGTGCCGTCCGTCATAGCATATTCTGCCAATGGCTTTGTATCATTCAAGACCTTGCCCTTGATCAAAAGTCGCTGCTGCTTCATTGGAATAGATCGCTGTTGTGAGATTCGATCTTTCAATGTGGCGATGGTATCTGTGAGCTTTAAATTGAATATTTCGAATTGAGATGCAGGCTTTAATGTCTTGACGGTGAGTTTGATGGTTGCAGCTGCATTTTCCGTGGTGGACTCTACGACCAACCCGATATAATGATTGAGTTGCCAATAACTAATGAATAGGACGGTTCTTTTGTATTTACTTACGGCTAGTAGGCTCTTCCAAGTTGACTGCCGGCTTCTCTACTGGTTGCACGCGTGATCTATTTGGTGGCTGTCTCTGTTGTGTTTCCAAAAAGATTGAATGAATACAGTGTGCATAATGGTATGGGATGAGCAGCTATAGACTGTGAAACACACCTTGAGTTTCTTGGGGTGAGGACGGAATGGAATATGATTTGCGCCATATCGCACGGAGCGGGATGACAAGCTAGTCAGGTACTGAGCAATGAATTCAGGTTCGTCTGAGATCATGGCTGCCATAGTTTTTAAAGCTTGAGCTACCTTTTGGCAGCCAGGGCCATCCAGTAAGGTGCATATCAGAGCCCGACGTCACAGTCGCTCGTCCAAAATTCACTTTGAACGGCCCAATCAAAGCGCGATACATTTTCAATATCCCATTTTGATTGACCCAACCCTCCAGTTTTTCTTGTCTCCTTCATCCAATGGCCACTTCCTTATTATTGCCAACCGCCTATCTAGGCGGCTGTATAGCTGCCATGTCAGCATTCTCCTTCGTATACAGACGTGCTACAGGTAATATATCCCCTAGCTTGTCAATGGATCTATAAAGCGTGACCAATGTCCGCATGATCTCTGCTGGAATCCGTATGCCCAGCTGGTTGAAATCAAAAAGTGATTCGCTAAACTTCTCCTCTTCTCACAGCTGTCAGCGAAATAGAACCTTGGTTTGGACCTAATGTTGAAAAGGAGCAATACATTGCTCTACTCAACTCTAGCACACCTGTTCCTGAACATCATTTGCGAGCAGCATTACTCCGTCGTGCCATGGCCGACGTCAAACGACTCGTTCACATCCAACAAGAAAAACCACCATTAAATGCATTGCTTCGCGCTGGTACGGTTGGTGACGATCTGTGGAAGGAATTTACTGTGGCAGAGCAAGAAACTATGGCGGAATTGCAGGAAGTGGTAGCCGAAGCCAACACTTACAAGGAGGGATGGGGTCAGAATATCTTCACCACCGCCGCTCAAATGGTCGAACACGAGAAGCAAAAGGTTGTTTTGGAGGAAATGAAAACTCGAAAAGAAGAGGAAGAACGATTGGCAAAGCTACAAGAAGAGCGAGAACAGAGAGAAATCAAGGACAAATCGAAAACCGACGCTGAAAAGCGAGAACGAGAAGCAAAGAAAGCAGCTGAGGAACTACTCAAACAGGAGGAAGTTGAGAAAGTCAAGACTAAGAAATAGGATATATATCTATTTGTACTCAATTGCTCTTTTTCCGCTTTTCCTCAATCATGCCCAACTTTTTTAGCCTTACTTTACCCTGTCAAATTCCATAGGTTCTCACTCAACTTTTTCCTGTCTGCCTGCGTCCACTATTCGGAATAACACCTGTAGAAAGCCTTCATTCTTAATAGCAATATATGTTTTTTTTTGCTACTTTTGTTTGTGCCGAGCGCTAAATGTCAATGTCAACAAATTGTTAGGAGAAAGAGTCTTTTAAGTTAGAGGGTACTGAAACTACTGGCGTTGATGGCAAGATAAGTTCTATATCCGTCGATGATGAGAAGAATCCATGATTGAGCCTGCGGTCACGGAGAATATACATTTTGGGTCACTGGGAAAATTGACAGAGCGCTGCTACTTCTGGATAGTGACCATCTTGGCTTCATGTCTCCAAAGAAAGGCATGCCCCATCAACACTAGGTTGATGGTCACATGATTTCAACGGAGTGAAATGTATATCCATTTATCCCAGGGAATTTGATATTCGATGTTAGTATGTGAAGATTTTCATGGAACATCGACAAGAGGATGAGGAAATATGTAGATATGGTTTAGATGATTAAGGTGTGCAGGTTCTTCATATGGACAACGATCAGCAATGCAAACCATATTTATTAGGGCATGCTTTCGTGCAACAAATAGGGCCGGCGTAACCAACGAGTACACTTGCAAAACAGTCATCTTGCTCGTGGGGAAGTCCTATGGCAGGGTTAGCCAGAAAGAAGTGGCGATTTGCACAGAAGATCAGAGATGGCGTTTAATTGACATCACTAGCATAAACGCCTCATATTTAGGGTTAAGAAAAGAAAAAAAAAAAAAGGAGACAGAAAAATAGTTACAAGAAGTGTTCATGGACATAATCCCCTAAAGGTACTTATGCTAATCTTTTTTTGGTGTGCCGTGTTAGCTTTACACGGCTGTGATTGTCGTTAGGGAGGCCAACACTTGATCTGAAATCAACTATTACCCTACAGATATCATGATCTTGTTGCTGTTTCGTTCTAAAAGATTTTTTTATTTTGGTTTATCCCTCATCTTCCTTTTTTTCCCTTCTTCTTCGTTCCCTCTCACCGCCCCCGACCAATGAACTCAACGCAGGCGACATCCGACGATATTGCTGCTGCGCTAAGTCACATCAGTGCGCCGGACACTGAAGAGCTCATATCTCAGATTATATCGCTACTTTCAATTTCTGTGTTATCCATGATTATGGGCAGCAAGACTGGAGATACTCGGTTTGGAGAATTGAGTGTCAGCCGAATTTTGATCATGGGCCTTTATATCTGGTCGTGGGCATTTACCATTATCGCAACCATCCTTGTATCTACCAACAACCGTATGTGTTTCCAGCATTGAAAGAAAAGAATATATATACAGATGACGTTTAGCCCTCTCGTCCCCTTTCCCTCATCTTCCCCCAAAAATCACTTATCAACTGACTGCAACGAATGCTGCCCTCACCTCCTTAGATAATTATATTTCGTGCATACTAACTTCATACACCTGTGATGTATTTTATGCTGGTACAAAGATGATCATTTATCAATGGTAAGTTAAAGTTGATTCCCGGTCATTCTTTCATTGATCTAATTTAATCATCTTTGACACAAGGCTATCTGAACGCATTTGGCTGGTAACAGCGTTCAAGACGAGCCGCCTCAAGACTTGGCAATACAAGTTCCATTTGTTCCTGCAGTGTCCCTACGCCGTTCTATTCGTCCTTGGTGTATGCATCGATTCGATTTGAGACTTCCCCTCATGTTTACCAAATCTCCTCTACTAATTTTTTTTGTAAATGCCAACAAAAAAACAGGTTATTTACAGAATTACCATCATAGATGATGATGGCACTTGCTCAATCGGTCTTCAACCTACAGCCAGTATTCCACTCATGGTCAGTTGCAGCAAAATTTATATTAGATGGTCACGCATGCTGTTTCTCATGTATTGTCTACATTTATCATACAGGTCTACGATTTTGTACGTATAGAACGCTTTTCTTTGAACTCCTGCATCCCTTGCGTCCTTGATCACACTTCTTATCATGACTTTGGCTAGGTGTTCAATCTTTACTTGACAATTCTCTTCTTGAGACCAATTTTGACCGTTGGTAGAGGTCTCAGAGCCAATCGCAAGGGTTCTGGATTGTACCGTCTAGCCAAACGTACCCTGGTGTCTGCCGTGGTATGTCTCCTTGTCTCGTTTGCTAACCTCCTTACACTCATTGTTGTTGGAGGTGCAGAGCGTGGCGTAACCTGCCTCTTGTTCTGTACTGCGGATGTCACGGTAAAAAGAACAACCCTATTGTATGCTTGCCATCTTTTCATCATCTAATGCGTTCATCTTTCCAATGCTGTAGATCAATGTGTTGACCATCCATTGGGTATGAATAGCATTTTGATACACTATTTACATTTCCAATTAATCTCAAACATCATATTAGGTCACGAATGGTCACGACAGTAAAAAACAATTGCCTGCAGGCAAACAAGCCGCAAATGTCTCACGATCGAATGACAACGATGACTTGTCACCGTATCGAAGCGCAGTTAAGGTTGACGTCCAAATTATGCCGGCCAAAGAAGAGGACTATACGGATGAAGATGTTCATTCTATCCAAACCTCCCAAACAAGTGGCAAACCACTTAATTATGACGAAGATGAGAAAGTTTGAAGACGTTGTTGGATGCCAGCCAGCACTTTGTAGCCGAATTTTATGCTTCTTAACTAAACAAAATAAACCAAATGTAATTATGATACGTTCTCTGTCGATTGATTCGCTTGAGATCTCGACTATATTTGCTTGCAAAGCGATGGATTGCCAAGTTTGGAGCAGGTTCTACAAGATTTGGATCGCTGGAATTTTTTACCACCAAAAAGTCAGCTACGTGGCGTGGCGTCTGTGACCCCAGAAGGAAAAATTCATAAAGTGTTACCCCAACTTTGGAAAACCGGCTCGTCAGACTTCATCTCTCCACCATGGCCGGCCTAGTCTCCGTTCAAGAAATGCAGGCAACTGTGGTTGATTTCGTTCAAAACCAAGCTCCACTTTACTTGAAGAACACCACCCTCGCTCCTGAATCTCTGCTGCAATCCTATACCTCCCTTGATCCCCTGATCACAGCTCTTGCCATCGCAACCGTCTTCTCCATTGCTCACTGGTTCCTTGCTCTGGTTAGTAACAACTACAGCCAAGTTGGTAAGTATTGGGGATAGGGCTGATCAATTGAAGGAGTAACTGATAATTGATTCGCGAACAGACAAATGCTGGTCTATTCTTCCTGTCATTTATAGCTGGCACTTCACAGTTCACGACTATCTTGTACGCGGCCAAATTCATCCTAGACTTGCCTTGGTGACCGCCTTGGTGACCGTTTGGGGTGCTCGTTTAACCTACAATTTCGCTCGGTAAGTGGTGTCACGCGCGATCCTCGATCGATGGGTTTCATGCATCAAGGAAGAGAAAAAATTTTTAAGACCAAAATCCAAAAAAATTTCTAGTAAGGGAGGCTACAAGTTCAGTGAACAAGATTATCGCTGGCCATACATCCAGAAGAGGCTCGGAAAGGTCGGTATGGAGCTGTTGAACATTACCTTCATCGCTCCCTACCAGAACTTGCTGTTGCTCTCCTTGACTGGTCCCATTTACGTTGCCAGTCTTGCTGCTGGCCAATCTCAGGGTCTTGTCACATTGGATTATGTTGCTGCCGCTTTGTTTGCTGCCATTTGGTTCACTGAGATTGTCGCTGATCAGCAACAATTCGATTTCCAAACTCGCAAGTACAAGATGATCAAGGAAAAGACTGCCCTTTACGGTGATTATAAGCGAGGTTTCCTTACTCAACGCGGTCTTTGGCGCTTCAGCAGACATCCCAATTTCTTTTGTGAAATCAGCATCTGGTACGCTGTGTATCTCTTCTCTGTCGCTGCAACCGGTGTCAGCTTGAACTGGAGTCTTACCGGTGCTGCCGCCCTCCACATGCTCTTCTTCGGTAGCACTTGGATCACTGAGGTTATTTCATCTGAAAAGTACCCCGAATACAAGAGATACCAACAACATGTCAGCATGCTGGTTCCTTTGCCATCCAGAATGCCCTCTTCAAGCAACTTGAAGAAAGACTTGTAATTTTTTTTTTTCATTCGTTTCTTTTTTGCGTGTGCATGTATTTTTGTATAGCCCGCCTTTGACGGAATAATGGGACTCTGTGTAATAAAGGGTATACCAATATAGTTTATTTAAAAAAGAAATTTCATTTACACATCATGTTGAAAAGCAGATAGGGGATTACATAGAGTAAAACATGTGCAGTGTTTAGTTCGCCCAACCAAAGGATCGCTCAACGGCATGTTCCCAGCCCTTGATCTTCTTGTTGCGATCCTCCTCTGAGATCTCAGACTTGAAGATAGTGTGACCTTCAGCATTGATGCTCTGGAGTTGATCAAAGCTCTGCCATATGCCAACCGCAAAACCAGCAGCAATGGCTGAGCCTAAGGCAGTGGTCTCTCTCATGCGAGGTCGGTCGACCTCGATGCCCAAAATATCAGCTTGAATTTGCATGCAGAGATCAGAGTTAGTCAAACCACCGTCGACCTTGAGACTCTTGAGGGGCTTTCCAGAGTCAGCATTCATGGCATCGAGGATAGCGCGGGTCTGATAACAGGAGGCCTCCAAGGTAGCGCGTGCGATGTGCTCACGGGTAGTGAACTGGGTGATGCCACAAATGGTACCACGGGCATCATCTCTCCAGTACGGAGCAAATAGACCAGAGAATGCAGTAACAAAGTAGACCCCGGCGGTGTCTTTGACGGCAGAAGCCAAGACGTTGACTTCAGGGGCAGAGCTGATCACTAAAAGGAAAAATGGAAATTATGGTTTAGTAAGCTAGATATAAAGGCATCATCAATTCTAGTATAGCATGCTTACTCTTTAGATTGTCACGCAAGAATTGAATGGAGGAACCAGCAACGGCAATGGAACCTTCGAGGGCATAGGCGGGCTTATTGTCCCCGAATTGATAACCCACAGTAGTCAGAAGGCCGTTCTTGGAAATGACGGCTTCGTCGCCAGTATTGAACAACATGAAGCAACCTGTACCGTATGTGTTCTTGGCATCGCCGACGTTGAAACATTTCTGTCCGACAAGAGCAGCTTGCTGGTCACCAAGACAACCGGCAATAGGAATTCCGTTCAGTGAGCCGCCTTGGACCTGGCCATAGATCTCTGAAGAAGACACAATGCGAGGCAAAATATCTGCATTGAATCCAAAGAATCTGCATCATGAAAAGGGAGGGGGGAGTAAAAATTTGGTGAGTTTCTGTTATTCTGGTCAGACAATTTACCAAACGAAGAAATGTTTGACTCACTCTAATATCTGGTCACTCCATTTGAGAGTGTGAATGTCCATGAGCATGGTACGGCTCTGCAATGAATGTGAATATTAGTAAGAATGAACAATCCGTGTTTTGAGTATGTGAAATCAACCTACAGCGTTGGTAACATCGGTAACGTGCAAACCGCCATCTTTTCCGCCTGTCAAATTCTAAATGGGGAGTCAGTCATCTAAACAGAACATACAAATCAAGGAAACTAATGAAACAAGAAAAAACTACTTACATAAATAAGCCAGGAATCGACAGTACCAAACATCAAGCGACCTTCGTCATGAGCCTGCTTGACATGGTCATTGTGATCCAGCATCCATCTCAGCTTGACACCACTGAAGTAAGTAGTCAGTGGCAGACCACACACATCCTTGATAGCCTCAGTGCCTTTGTCGCTCTTGGAAGCAAGCTTCTTGACGGTTTCAGCAGTACGGCCATCAGACCATACAATGGCAGGACACAATGGCTTGCCCGAAATGCGATCCCAGACCACAGCGGTTTCTCTTTGGTTGGTAATGCCAATGCCCTTAATGTCAGAGACGCTGTGTCCAAGTTCCTCGAACTTGCGGATAGCATGTTCGATACAGGTACGAGTAGAGTCAATTAAATCATAGGGATCATGTTCTACCCAACTGGTTTAGCCGTACAAGTTAATATGGGAACGATGGGGATTTCCAATAATTTAAACGGACGATACTTACCCAGGATTGGGATAGTGTTGCTCGAACTCCATCTGATGCGATGCAACAATAGCACCTTCATCGTTGAAGACGAGAAATCTTGATGAAGTGGTTCCTTGGTCAATAGCACCAACAAAGCTAGGCATGGTCAGAAGGGAAAAGGTGGGGTGGGTAAGGAAAAAAAAAAGAGAGTTCGAGTTATTTCAAGTTTTATTTCTCCTGGTGCCTTCAGTTACTCCGGATATTTCATACTCCGTCCAGATGGAGGGAAAATGCCAAAGTCTAAACCAAGATTGAGAAATTGCATTGTTTCACGTGATGTGACTGTTAACGCCAATGAGCCTCGGGCAGCGCGCACGGACCACAGCGCCTTTCGCGCGCCGTAGGTGCACTTCTTTAAAAACGGGAGGCAAGCAACCAAATTGACGGAAAAGAAAAAATGGCACCATAGAAAAGCTACGCCAAGAATTAAAGTCGAATGATTAAGGGTGTTCCAAGACTTTCCCACAAGTACCCCGAGTCCAAGCGTTTCATTCATCTGAGTGCTTAGCTATTTCTTTTTACTAAGTTGTATGTAACGCCACCCAAAAAAATACACCCGACAGGTGTAATCCAATGTCAGTCAAGTTCAGACATGTGTAAGTGAAAAAAGTAAATGCAAGCCGAAATGGCAAGATGTTTCTGGCAAACTCAATTAATGGTGGGAAACTATACTGGAGTAGTGCAAGCAGTCTCGTGAATGATCACTTGTGTCATAACCATAATTGCTATTTTCATAGAAGTCTGGGGCTCATATTGCACGCTCGTCCAAGCCTATTTCCGCCTAAACCCGAGAAATAAACAGTGGCAGGAATACGCCATATGGCTGGCTGACGAAGGAAACCGCGGAATCCAGTTGTGAATGGGAAAGTCGTGCATTGAAAAAAAAAAAAAACCATGCGGGTAAACGCACAGGGTTGGCTGAGCTTCGTTTGCACAGATTCACATTGATCGAAAAATAGCTTTTTTTTTGTTTCCAGAGTGCGGGGAAGGCTAGCGTGCTTTCATCATTGGTCACTGCGGCGCAAATCTCCACAGGCATACTTGATTACGAAATCCCCTCTTTGGCGTGATCAAAGCTAATCACCATTTATGATGGGTCCTCCCATTGTTACTAATGTCTAAATAAGTGCATGGCTTGGTGCCCGAGTCCCATTTTCCCGAGGCACTCTACAACATTATTTGAATGACCTCACGGTACGGCGAACAAATCTTCTCAGATTTACTTAAAGTATAGCGGGATTCAAGACCAACAAGGAAGTTTAACCGTGTGGGGGTGCATTTACTTGATCTCCTCCAGCCCCCAAAAACAGCTTGGAATGCAGCAAGTAGAAAAAATCATAGTCAGATGAAATACATAAAAAAAAAACCGCTGTATCTCAATTATATTATAAAAAAAGACCCATATAACCTCGAACCGACTACTTTCACCTTTCCTTTCTCCAAGTAAATGCTCGATCCTGCTGACATTCCAGATCACTCAGAGACATCATCTGAAGAAAAGAAGCACCATGATTCTGTCGCGATCAACGACGGACACTATCAATTGCCTCAGGAACGCAATTTTGTGGGCCGTTTAAGACACAAGGTACATATAGCCTCTGTTGTTTCTCACTGAAAGCTCTGCTTATTGACTTACATGGTTTCCTGCATATCACCCCTGATTGTTCAATTTTGTTTAGTTACGTGAACCATTGGCAGAATTCATCGCAACCTGCGTAATGATCGTCCTCGGTGATGGCGTTGTAGCACAGGTCGTCTTATCCGACAATGCCAAAGGTCAATACCTGTCTATCTCGTTCGGGTGGTGCTTTGCCGTAATGTGTGCCATTTACATAGCTGGCGGAATTTCGGTAAGCGATAGTTTGAAACGTTGGTATATCAACTTGACACAAATAACTAATTGAGATGTATGCATAGGGTGCTCACTTAAATCCTGCGGTAACCTTATGTATGGCTGTATGGCGCGGCTTCCCTTGGAGAAAAGTACCCGCTTACTGGCTAGCTCAATTTTTGGGTGCATTGACGGGTGCAGCTATCGTATTTGCGGATTATCGTAAGGCGATATCCAGCTTTGCAGGAGAAGGCGTGTACACAGTTACTGGTACCAATGCAACAGCAGGCCTTTTCTCGACTTATCCTGCAGCATTCATGACCCCTGAAGGCAGTTTTTTCTCTGAAGTATTGGGAACTTGCATTCTTTTGCTTGTGATTCTCGGCCAAGCAGATGATCATAATATGCATGCAGCGAAGAACTCACCACTGGTGGTGGCTTTCACTGTAGCAGGCATTGGCATTTCTCTTGGTTGGGAAACTGGTTATGCAAGTAAGTTTTTCTCACCATTTTTCCATCTACCTTCCAATCTCTTTGACTTAACATCATCCTCGCTTTTTTCTACAGTCAATCCTGCCAGAGATTTTGGTCCTCGTTGTTTTGCAGCTATGGGTGAGTACAAAGTCAATATAATATGATATCATAATGTCTTGATCGTTGGTTTAATGTCTTATATTCAATGTAGCCGGATACGGAAGTGAAGTTTTCACAAATTCTGGAAGCTATACTTGGGTGCCTATCATAGGACCCTTCGTTGGTGCCGTTCTAGCTGGTCTAATCTATGAGATACTCATTGATTCGGAATCCAATCGATCACGTCTTACCCACAGTCATATTTAGAGTCCTTTTCTCATCAACTCCCCCTTATAGTGTGATAATAATGACCATTCATTGTGTGAGTTTGTATCGTAGTACTTGAATAAATAAAACAGAAATATCTCATCATATTTTGTCACAACATCCCGCCGAATTAGGTTTCCATGGCGTACCAAAAAGACGGAATCTAATACAGCCATTATCGTGGTAATGAGAACTATGTAGAAGCCTAAAAGATATGCACCTGGCAGTGGTACAAATAATGTATCCAGTTTCGTCTAAATCTGAGAATAATCTAACTTCAGCTCCACGATAGCTACCCCACACTATGCTGGGGAAAACCGTTTGACCGAAGCTTCAAAGTTTCTGCTTTTCACGGTCTAGTTCATATTATTTTTAAAATTTCAATTTATGGAGTAAAACCATGTTGAAAAAAAGGTTTGAGATGGTCGTCAACTGTCAACCGATAGTGTGTTTACATGAATTTGTGTCCAAACTTGCCTAGAGACATTACGTGCCTCGACCTTAGCATTACAAAGCGGTTTATTGCTGGTTTTTTGTTTTTCCCTTGGCTTGTGACTCTGTTCACTTTACGCCATGCCTTTCACTCGCAAGTGCTTCCATAACGAGACGATGAAGTCACTTGCTTCACTGTCCTTCTATGGGATTTCCACGTAGGACATAATGCAAAGCCTCTTGACTCGTGCTTACATCTGTGCATCTCGGTGCCATGAGGTTTACGAATCCATACCGCCGGTTAAAATTCTAGTTCCGGTGACTTCTCATTAATGGGTAAGCTTTGCTAATGTACAAATTAAGAACAGGAAGGCGGGTTCTCGGCCGTGAACGAGCGAATGTTAGAGTTTGCGCCACCTATGGCATAGTTCAAAGGCATAGTCACAAATGAAAACGAAAGCTAGCATAAGATAGTGAGAGAACAAAGTGCTTTGCGCAGTTACATTAAAAGAAAAATACCGAGAAGATTGTGATAAAAAAAAAAACAGGTTGTAGGCGGCTGGGCCGGTATATTGAATACAAAAGCGTATAAAGAATCGATGAACTCTCAAGTCCGAGATATTGTTGAAGAGATATTGTTGAAAAGACGAATAAAGTATTGTAAACCATACCTACTATGTATGCAGTCTTGGTTGTCTGTCACTCTGTGTTTGTTCATTGAATGTCACTGGCTTTGCGTCAGTTGTCTATGGAAACTTCGTGCAGAACCCAGTATTCCATCCCAATTTAAAATGCCGATCAGGGACGGGTAATCTGTTTGCAATCGTGAGAATGCTTAATTCGTATGAACACCTTTGAAATGCTGCTATCCAAGAGAAACGTTACAAAGAGCCTTCGAATCCGCTACAAAAGGAAGCTGTGCACAGACATGCCCAGTGCTATGCATTGGTGGCGTATTTTGTGCCTGCGTAGGGTAGCATCCCACGTTGGTCAACGGTAACATGGCACGAAACAAAACGCCAGAAAAAGGAAATGGCCGTTTCCTTTGCTAGTTTTGCGATGTCCCTGTAAGTGTATCAGAGACAAAGTCATAATGCTGACTATACAAACCGCAGAGCTTACGATGGGTGATATGAGCTACGTCTATATCATTTTATTTTTTAAGCTCAAGCATCAAGCAACCTGAACTGCTGCTGCATACTTGAAACTCCTTGACAAGATGCAAGCCAACACTGCTTTGTGTTATCTCTCTATCAATTTATTTAACGCGTACTATGAGGGACCCTCATTAGTTGAAGATCCGTAATACGGCTACCACATATGGAACCAGTTGGTCATATCCATCCCGCTGCACAAAAGCCAGGAGCCGCTACCAGTGAAGACCTACTTCTTTCTAATCAAATCACCTCATCACTGTACATTTCATGCTAATCCACTTATACAACACAACGTGGGTAGACACGCCCCATCCGTCTATACATTGACCAGCTAGGTTACAAGATTTTCGTTTATTATGATTTTTGTCACTGGTTCCAGGAAAGCAAGAACACATACACAGATGTGGTGCACAATTTTCCAGAAGGGTAATCTGTGAGTTGAGTAGTTAGCATGAGAAATGGAATGAAGAAATACGCAAGACATGCTTGAGTCAGGTAACGTGTAGGCAATATCAGAATCATAGAAATTTGTCGACACAATGGTTCAGGCAATGTAGATAAGATTGATCGAGCATCATATAACCTAGGCACGTTACAAAAGACCCAAGCAATGATAAAATCATTCTACTTACTTATTTCTTCTTGGAGACACCGACGGTTCTACCGCGACGACCAGTGGTCTTAGTGTGTTGACCACGGACACGGAGACCCCAGTAGTGACGGAGACCACGATGGTTACGGATCTTCTTCAAACGCTCAAGATCCTCACGCATCTTGCTGTCAAGACCGTTGGACAAGATTTGAGAGTACTTGCCATCGACAATATCCTTTTGTCTGTTAAGGAACCAGTTGGGGATCTTGTACTGGCTGGGGTTTTGGAGAATGGTGACAATACGTTCCAATTCTTCGTTGGAAAGCTCACCAGCTCTGGTAGAAATAAATATAACGCGGGTTTAGTGGTGAATTCTCGATATTTTTTTTAAAAAAAATTTGGACTGCATTCAAATAGATACTGTACCTCTTGTTAAGGTCAACATCAGCCTTCTTGCAGGCAATGTTGGCATAACGACGACCAACACCCTTGATGGAAGTCAAAGCAACCATAATCTTGTTCTTACCATCAACGTTGGTGTTGAGGAGACGCAAAATGTGCTGAAACTGTAGTGAGAAAAGTATGGTGAGTAAGGAGTGACCAACTTCGGATGGCATCTCTCTAACCATTCAGCTTACCTGGTTCTTGTCGGGAACTTGGAGCGACTATTTGCAAGTTAAAAAAAAAAAAAAAGGAGAAATCGTTAGTATCTCGTTTGACATGGTGTTGACGTATAACTTTTTTTCCAACTGGCATGGCTGTGAATATTGTTGGAGGTAGGTGTCAACGATTGCTAGAAGAGTGTGGTGCTAGCACCTTGGCGTGCGATGTATTTTTCGAACGTGCTGTGCAATTATCCAATTTGCGAAATGTCGAATTCCTAATGTCCTGTCCAGGTGTTGACATTTGTCGAGGTGGTCAGACGCATGCAATCATCCACTGCATCCATCCATCGATTCATCGATACAAACAGCCATGCCATTGTTCAATATGAATAGAGTAGGTACGCACCATTTGGGAAAATGAAAGAGGAGGAGCACGCTTCTGGTGATGGCCAACTGCTTTTGCAGCCAGGCCGCCGCCCAGAACCCAGCGTCCGCCACTTTTTTTCACGTCACAAAAATATGCAGTAAATTGATTTCGACCTTTGAAAAAAAAAAAGCGTAATTTTTAACTTCCGCTGCAAGGCATGTAACCTATGCTGATATCAAAGTATTCAATTTCGTCGTTTCCAATGTCTTTCGTATCACATTGAGGTATATTTTAGCATAGTGTTTGGTATTAGCTCAATTTTTTGCTTGTATTAATCAACATTACTGTAAAAGAGAAAAGGTTTTCTATCTTCAAACACCTCGCTGGTACCTTTGGCCATGAGCATGTCATGCTGCTCAACCTAAACCAGCGAAACAAAGAAGCAATTTTTGGCTACACTGATCTCCATTGACTCTTAGAGCTATGCATAGCAAACGAACGAATAGACCTGCCATCTACAAGTATACTTTATGGAAGTTATAGTAATAGTAATGCGAATATAAACTTAAATCCATGGTATTATGTGTCTAAAATGGGGTTTTTTCGAACTTTTATTTCATTTCACGAGATATTTCAGATCTCAAAATTCTTGAGACTACATAACGTCGGGCTGTCTTTGATATATCATCGCATTCTTTTGCCTAATCGTCAGCGTAAGAAGATATCGCATGTTACACATCAAGCTGCATATTTCGACGCTGGCAATCTCGCAGACAATGTGGCCCAGTAGCGTCAGTCACTTACAACAACTCTTTTCCGCAAGTCCAATTGTATAAAGAAGCCAACTGAACGATGAGTTCACGGATCAAATGAGGTAGCATAATCAAATGTTCCAATTTATTCTTGCAAATGGAATACTAGTGCGCTCCTGCTGAGATAACAGAATGTTAATTGGAAAGCAGCAACGACTACTTCATGTCAATGCAAGGATCCAAGACGTACAGTATATTGATATTTCATCTTCTAATAACCAACAGGTGTTGTTTTACAAATAGCAGAATGGATAGATGGTATCAGTTTTTGCAAAGACGCTTCGGGGAATCTCTTTCCCATGATGGTCTTGTCGAGGGACTATTTTAATCCCGGAAGATGTGGATGAAGGTATGGATCAGCTGGGTGGGCAATAATGAAGCTAACATGGGTAAGATATTCAAAACCGATCTCAAATGCTCAAAGCTATCAATAGAAACGTCTAACAGATCCACTTGTACTGATATCGTGGCTATTATACATGATACTTCGAAAACTTTAACTCATAAAATTCATGGTAAACAATCAATATTGGACTTTCCGAGCGGAGATGCTATTAGGTATCCAAGACAGGCGGCCAGTACATTTGGTAACTATGCTGGTTTCATCACTAAAATGGTTTTGAACCTAATGAAGTGGATTAGCCAAGACAACATTTATTAGCACTGCTTTCAAATCTAAACTTCATATGTCTTTTGTATGAGCGTGAAAAGCATCATTACGAATAAACGCAAGATAGAATTTCAAGACGCCAATCATTGTAAATTATGCATTGTCTCATTTTATTATATGAAGAATCACAAGAAGCTCCAACATAGCTTGGGACAGCGTCGAAGAAGCAGTGCATCTGAGAAATATCGATACCAAAAAAATTGGTGCCTATCATTCACCATATGTAAATTTAAGAAATTGATAGAGAAAATTTCATATTCATTGAATTCACTTGGATCAGCAGCAGCAATATCTCCTTCTGTCTTATAGATAAGCATTGAAAGTCTTGGCGACTTCCGATACCTGGAGATGTATCGAACACGAACGTCATAGTTGGGTCGCTTCGGGGGATAAAGTCGTTTTCTAAAGCCATGATTCGCTGGAAATGTGAAACCGCATTGATGTTTTGTTATAAGAAAAGCTCGCGAAATATTGCTATGAACCTCTTGTTTCCCAACAAATAAAGTATAAAACAACTATGAGAAAAGGCTATCCTCCTCCACCTCCCCCAGGCGTTCATCCCGTCGGCGGACCCATGCCGCCACCTATGGCTCAAGGTCGTGGCCCACCAATGTCCCAATATGGACGGCAACCATACGGTCCACAACCCGGATACAACAATGGCATGCCCCCACCAGGTGAGTTGCAGTCGTGTTGTTTGACCGCTGGGCTTCGATTAAATGTTCAATTGCGGTATAGGGTATGGTCGTCAGCCCCCGATGGCACCATATGGTAGACCACCACCAAGACATGGCGGAGGCTGCATACCTCTGTAAGTAAACTATGCTTGTGTATACCGCTTTCCGACGTTGTCTTATTCACATGCATTGCTTTAGGTTGGCTGCCATTTGCTGCTGCTGCTGTGCTGCAAACACATGCTGTTAAATATTATTGATATGGGTACGGTGAATGTAACATAATCTTGTGAATTATACATAAATCATGATTGTTTGAACGCAAAGTATATGATGACAAGTTGTAGATGTACATTTATTTCATAACGCCTTTTCTTTCGATGGGCAGGTTGTCATGGCAGTTTTGTATGAGCGGCTAAGATTTCATAAAGATTTCAGTGGTAGTTAAATCGGCAAAAAAAAAAAATCTCCGCACCAATGCCGTATCGCATCATTTAAGCCTTGAGGAACTCTTCAACATCTTTAGCGATATCTTCTGGCTTGGTCATAGAAGAATAGCGGCGGACGACTTTGCCATTCTTATCAACCAAGAATTTCTGTAATGAAAAAAGATGAGCAATTGTACTAAAAATCATATGATTTCTGCGGTTTTTTTTTTCTGGTAAGCCGATAAATACCTCAAAATTCCACTTGATCATTTGAATACTGTAAATTGTAGAGATATTAGATTCTAATTGATACCAGTATCCACACACGGATGTACACAATAGAAATGGTATTTACCCCAAAATACCAGGTTGCGATGACTTGAGGAAAGAATAAAGCTCGTGTTCATTTGTGCCGTTCACATCCCTAAAATGTGCATAAGTCAGTCAGTTGGCCGTGTTGTACCCGGAGATAAGCCCTCAAAAATGCGCGCCGTATACTTACAACTTTTGAGTGAGAGGGAAGGTGACATCGTAGGTACGAGAGCAAAAGCTGACAATTTCTGTTGCAAAGATTAGTTAGTTTATGTGAGAGCAACGTACCCGTTTGATCAGTAGCTTACCGTCAGATGAACCAGGCTCTTGAGAACCGAATTGATTGCAAGGGCAACCAATGATAGTGAAGCCTTGATCCTTGTACTTTTGGTAAAGAGACTCAAGGCCCTTGTACTGAGGAGTGAATCCGCACTTGGAAGCGACGTTGACTACAAGAGTCACCTATCAACCAGACCATGCGTCAATGAAGTTACTTTTGTAGCGATCAGATTGAGGATTTCCCACACATACCTTGCCCTTGAGCTCATCCAAGCTCCATTCCTGACCTTTGATGTTCTTAAGGTTGAAATCGTAAAGAGATTTTGAGGGATTGGCTATAGCATTATTACGAAGGGCTCTGTCAATGACGGTTGCAACAGCAATGGTAGCTGCCACCACAGCGATGGTGGACAGCATGGGGTTCGTTTTAGAGAAAGCTTGCAAAGTGGCAAAGGTACCTTTAGAATCAGACATCTGAATTTATATTGATCGGTTGGGTCAACAGGAGGTATATTAGCCTAAGGTTCGAGTTTATATAACTACTACTTGCCTTTGAAGTTGACGCGGACTGACGTACCCGTTTCCTTTCGCGCTGCGAATTTGGTTTAGTGAAGATCAAAATTTCATCGCCAGCATTTTCGGTTTGTCATGAATGCGGAGGTTCATTGTTTCGATCAAATGGAAAGCTACGTAACACCGATGATAATTGGAAGCATATACATCTCTGTTGAAAGGTTACGTATATACTCTATCAGAATAGAACTATGCTAGATGGACTATGTTTTTCGGCAAAAATGATAATTGCCGAGTCAGGTTAAAAAACCAGTAATAAGGAAACAGGATAGCGGAAATAAGGAGGAAAGTAAGGAGTCTGTTGAAGAATATACAAGAATACTGAAAAAGAAAGAGACACAGGGTGTGAGGGTTTGGGTATGTTGAATACTGTACAATGAGTGTTCCCGTTAGAGGGATGTAAGAATTTTGTTTTCAATTTGTATGTTGAATACACGATCCGGCTGTTCCAGCACTTTTAAAGATTTAACGGTCAGCAACGTTCAATTCGCTAACTTTGGATGAAAGATCATCGGAAGCCTCGACGTCAAAAAGCTTCCAGATACCATCACTAACGACAAAGTTATTGTCGACAATGTTGATCAAGTACCATTGGCTCTTGATGGATTTCAAAAGCTGGGAAGAAGCAGAATCCGCTTCATACAAGTTAGCCCACTGAGCCCACAGTTCGAAAGCTTCTTCTTTCCAAGCCATGAAAGCAGTAGCATCAACAATGGTAGGTTGAACAATCTCCTTGCTGGGGAAGACACCCCATGTAACAGCATTGGGACCATGGTTGTTGTTGTTAGTCTTCAAGTCTCCTTGAGAGTTGACTGCATAGTAAGTGATGTCTTTCTTAGCTCCAATCTTGGCAATGAGAGAGTCGAGCTGTTCGGGAGAAACGAAGAATTCAAGGTAGGCCTTTTGATACACGTAGCCGTTGGAAGGACCCCAACCGTGAATCTTGTCTGAACTCTTTGCACCATTAACAGCAGGCTGCGAGTTGATGGTCAAGAAACCTTGTGTGTTGATAGTGGCAAGACGTTGACGGATAACCTCGGATTCAGGGTCCAACTGTTGTGCACACCATGGAAGAGCTGCAAGGTCACCGGTACAGTATTTGGCGAACAATGCTGAAACGTCCTCTACGGAGGTGGGGTGGTTCCACATATCCAGGCATTCGTTTTTGGGGTGCTTCAATGACACACCATATCCATCCAATTCACCAAAGGCAGGTGATCGTGAATCTCCCCATCGACCATTAGGAAATTCGTCCCATGATTCAGTACGCTTAATATAGCTCTTTGTTCGGTTCTTCCAGAAAATAGGACGGACATTTTCTTTGGTGCGCTTTTGGTGAAGAGACTGCAAAGGCGGAAAGCTTAAAAGGTTAATTTCAACGCAAGAGAGATCAAACGAAAATGTTGCATTTTTTTTCACATACCGGAGCCCAAGGTAGAGGCTTGACAGTGGCTTGCTGTGGTACAAAGCCCATTCTTTCCAAGATGATGCGGGTTGATCGCTCCAAGTTGAAGGTATAGAAATGGACACCCTTGATTCCAGCTTCAATGAACTTATTGATAAATTCCATCGATAACTCGATACCATATTCCTTGACAGCAGCGTCATCATCCTTGATCGATTCCAGATCATCCCAAATCTTTTGTGGTACATTGTTGTTGTTGAAAGAAATAACGCGCTTCAAGCCGTTATAGTTTTGGATGGGGAAGATACCAGGAAGGATAGGGCAAGTGATGCCAATGGCACGGGATTGCTCAACGAAGTTCAAAAAGGTATCAACATCGTAGAACAATTGTGTGACAATAAGGTCGGCACCAGCGTCGACCTTAGCCTTGAGGTGTCTCAAGTCATCTTCCTTGTCGGGATTGTCAATGTGGCCTTCGGGATGACCAGCAACGGCAATACCAAAGTAATCACCATATTCCTGTCTGATGTACTTTACCAAGTCAATGGCATTGTTGAATCCACCTTCAACGGCAGTCCAGTTTTCTTGTCCATGAGGAGGATCGCCACGCAGAGCCAAAATGTTTTGGCAACCGCAATCTTTGGCAGACTGATGCAGGGAATGAAATAGGAGTGTTAAAAGTCATAGGTCAAAAAAAAAAATTGTTGCAACATGAATTTTGTTGCTTTGTTGCATGCGACGACTTACCTTGAGGGCAAAATCAACTTGCTCTTTAGGCATGTTGGTACAGGTGAGATGCATCATGGTTTCGATACCGTATACGGCTTGAGCGTTTGAAACAATTTCGGTGGTAAGGTCGGCAGAAGTACCACCGGCACCCCAAGTTACATCAATAAATTCAGGACCGAAGCGTTTCATGCGCTGTGAACCGAAGAGTTAATATATGGGAAATGGCCATTCACAGATGTTGGTTGTGCATAGATACCTCAATACGATCATACAAGTTTTGGACACCCTGAAGATACATCATGTCAGAAAAGCAGTGAGGATGAAAACAAGTTCTATATCAAAAGATCGTTACCAATGGAGTCTTTGGTGGAAAGTACTCGAATGACCAGTAAATACGGCCTTCTTCTTCAGCCTTTTTAATCTTGTCGATAATCTTCATAGTGTAGTAAAAGTTTCAAATTATATAGTTAAAAAGAAGACTCGTTATTTCTGAGACACCGTTTTCCTTTGGATTTTATATCGGTCGAAAGATCAGGAGATCTCGGTCTCTGATTGGGTCAAATCAGGGACTCAGAACACAATCATCAATTCGGTATTTGAAAACAGCCAAATAACAAAATTTTAGCGAAAATTTTATTGAAGTACAGAATCCTTGAAGCTGTAGAAAGCTTGCTTACAGTGTCTCGTTTCGCTTTATACAAATCAATATTGACACATAGAAACTGCTTGTTCTCAATGCTTGTTTCAAAATTTACAATCCATTTTCAGCGTCATGGTCACAAGAGCTTTGTAACACCAACATTTTGGCCTGAAGTGCCGATCAACCCCATCAAATTCTGGCTCTCATCCACCACTCAATTCAGTCCATGTGGGTGGATAGTATCTTCTCTACTGCAGCTAAACAAACCTTTCGAATGTAACTCTGAATACGTGAAGAAGGTAATGATTTAGTATATGTCGCTGTATCCTTCTGCATTTATGGTGTATGTCATCGTTGTTGTTGCTGGATAGGACAACGACGAGTATTTGACAGCCAATAGATATACAGTAACGATCTTTCCAAGCCATACGCAACAAACTGGAACTCATCTCAGCGCTTAAAAAACGATGACACTGTATAATTCTGGTCATTGGTTTGGTTCAAAATAGCAGTTTTAAACGTCGTGTCCGTTAAGCAAGAGTGGTTGTATGGTTGTAAAGGAGTGAGGATTTGCACGTGCATTGAGATTTCTGGATGGGGAAGGGGTTTGGCTGTTGCTTTTGAAAGCCAGAAGTAACTGGAAAGGCTGTCAGCATTGGCCTAGGGGCGCGCTCAGCGAGCTATCTAATCATTGGATGAGCGTGTTTTGAATGGTGCTTGAGCTTGTAATAGTTCATTAGCTGATAAGTCTTATCAGAATGTATATGCTGAGTGAGCCACATTAACCAGTAATGAAGGCGTGGTACTTGCACAGGCAAGTATGTGACAAACACAATGGCTTCTATAAATCAACGATCAGTTTTTTGAATAAGTATCATCATTAGTATATTGAGCAGCTTCGTCAAAACGTTTAATGTTGAGTTTAGTTTGGGCATTGAGGACCCTGTCCTTCGACTTGATTCGTATGCCATGTGGCTAACCAAACCGTGATGAATGAAATTTGTCATAAAAATAGCTCGTGACGACATCGCCCTTCCAAATCGACCGTTCCATTTTAGGCTATCCATCTCAGGCAACCATAGGATCCTCCTTTTTAGCCAAGGTAATGATCACAGCCATCTATTAGACTATATCATACGACAGGCATACAGATCAACCTCGACGGATGGATGAATATACCTGAGAAGAGATACCATCGAGTACTTCAGAACACTTGTTTCATTTCAAACATTTCATCTTTGATGAGGGTCCGACATTACCAAAATTTCGACAATGGAGAATGTTCACCTAGAATAGCGCATAATATCGAAATCTCGAGCAGAACGTCAATATTTCTTTGAGCGTATTATTCATTACAATCTTATTCGAATCTATAGGTCGAAATCTAGTTCAAATGTCTAAGTCCAAGAACCACACCAACCACAACCAGAGTAAGTAAAGTATGCTATAGCACTGGAATTAGGCGAAACAACCTTTGTTTAACCGGCCATCTTTTATTAGACAAGAAGGCTCACCGTAACGGTATCCGCAAGCCCATGCGCAACAGATACCCTTCCCTCAAGGGTGTATGTAGACATTCCTCTCTTCTACAACTGACCAAATTTCCATCACTGACACACAAATTTCTCTCTTTTTGATCGTACACAGGTTGACGCCAAGTTCATCAAGAACCAACGTTTCGTCAAGCGCGGTAGCGAAGCTGTCGTCAAGGCTGCCAAGGCTGCCAAGGCTGCCAAATAAACGAGTGGTTGGTGACGAAAATTTCGGACCGCTACCCATACAAAAACGAACGATTAGAGCACTATCAATGTCCATGTTCTCATTGTGAATAAATAGTGCATTCGTAATACGCACCAATTGTATGGATAAATGATGCGAGTGTAGGGCAAATAGCGAATGGAAATTTGCAAAGAGTTTTAAGAGTTTGTTAGCTTGGTGTTTAAGTTCAGTTCAGTATGCATAGGAAGAGCGCAAAATAAATATACTTTGCGTTAGTGCTTGCCAATTCGACACTTACCATTTTGACACGCCTCAGGTTTTTGTGACTGGACCCTTAGGACAGTTTTGAAACTTAACGGTGAAATTTACTGACAAAGCATTTCTACTTTCACTTAAACCACAACTAATGCAATCAGACGACTTTGACGACATTCCAGATCTTGTACCAGTCGTTGAGACAAGGTAAGACGTGTGCACTTATAGTTGCCATTATCGCTCCTGATCTCATAAGTCCGAATTTCGTTTCAAAGCACTGTGCCAAAGCCACCTATTGAGCCAGCATGCAATAGCGATGGCCAGAAAAAGATACCAGTCACCATTGTTACCGGTATGTTCGAATGCTTTGCTATAACTGTATGTTCTCCAACTCACTGGATCCATACACAGGTTTTTTGGGTAGTGGCAAGACCACGCTTCTCAATTATATTCTCACGGAGAAGCATGAAAAAAAAATAGCTGTCATATTGAATGAATTTGGCGAAAGTAAGTACAGGTTGCTGACACATATACAGAATTCGATCTGGTACTTCTACGTGAGCTAAATTTCCTGTTGACATGGTACAGGCAGCGACATCGAAAAGGCGTTGTCCATCAATGAAGAAGGTGCACTATATGAAGAATGGCTAGAATTACGTAATGGTTGTCTTTGCTGCTCAGTCAAGTAAGTTCACAATACTCGAGCGGACCTTAGTACGACCAAGTGCATCAAAGTAACATACATTGATTTTGTAGAGACAATGGCGTTAAAGCTATCGAGAATTTGATGGAAAAGCGAGGCAAATTCGACTATGTGTTACTGGAAACGAGGTGAGATCATGTTGCCTAAAATGTTGTGCGAGAACTAGGCTGCTGACTTATTCTCCTCGTATAGCGGATTAGCCGATCCAGGACCAATTGCATCTATTTTCTGGATGGACGATGATCTCGGCAGCGATATTTACTTGGATGGTATTGTTACGTTGGTGGATGCAAAGTATATCTCTCAAGTAAGAATTCTGTCAGGCGAATTTGTCGATTTAATGGATGTACCTAACGCGACATCCTATTCTAGCATATCAAGGATAAAAAAGAGGATGGAGCCATCAACGAAGCAACCAAGTAAGTCGCATCGACCCATATGTTATCGCACTATAGACCTACTGCATCTAATCTCTCTCTGTGCCTTTGTAGACAAATTGCCATTGCAGATCGAATCATTATCAACAAAAAAGACCTGCTATCAGAAAGTGAAATGAGCGAGCTTGAAAACACTATAAGTGGAATCAACTCGGTTGCAACCCTAGTTCAAACAGAGCGATCAAGGTGAGTACGAAAAGACAACAAGTCACCTAACGTTACAAAACTAATTCATTCATGTTCGTTTCAGAGTATCATTAGACTTTGTTTTAGATATTCATGCTTACGATATAACCGACGTCAACGGTCTTGCTCTACAATCCCAAAAGATTAATGAACACGCTAGTACGCACGTCCACCCTGATAAGGTAAAGTAGAATTTGTGGTTTTGTGCTGAGCGTGGGGGGCAATTCGTTCTATGTTTCTAACTCTGCTCTTCCAGACGGTTGAAACCATCTGCATACAGCTGGATCAGCCTATCCGAGATGTCGATCTATTGGAACGTTGGATACAGACGCTCTTATGGGAAAAAATGGTTCCACGCACCGACAAGCAACAGCACCAGCAACATGCATCATCCGAGGAAGAGCAAGTTACTGTGTTACGTCTCAAGGGCATCATCACACCTCAAGGAGGAAAAGAGCGCATCATCATTCAAGGCGTGCAGGATCTCTATGATATGCAAGCCGCGGGTGGCAGTGACAGCACGGACGATGATGCTGGTAAACTAGTATTTATAGGACGCAACTTGGTTAAAGAGGACTTGGAGCAATCCCTTAAAACATGGTTATCATCTTCATAGATTGGCGCAGATACTTTGTCTGAGCACAACACCTCTGTAATAAACAAGTGGTTGCATCTTGTGTGCCTGAAATGAGGTGGTGTACTTGTAATTTATTAAGGTTTTTGGGGGGAGGGGGATAAGGATGCAAGTGTGCGGCGTTCTGATAAATGTGTCACATCCCGAACAGCTTTCATTCTCTTTGCCAAACCATTTCAAAGACAGTTGACCTTGCACCATGCACGGAGTTCACATTTCCAATCCTACAGTGCACTGGCAAGGGCCGTGCGTGACAAGCCTACGATTATTTATGATGTTGTATATATTTTTTCATCACAAAAGTTTGTTTCCTCTATGTACATTATCATAAGAAAGTAAGGACACTGTTGCCCAAATTTCATTTAGCTAATCATCAAATAGTGAATAGTATTAAGGGTGCGAAATGGCGAGAGGTGAAGAGTGTGTGATTTTTTGCCAACGGTTGCGTGCGTGTGTGGAGAGGAAAAAGAGAGATAGAAGATTTGTGTGACAAGGCTTGTTCAACAAGATACCTCTAAAATTTTGCTGAGAGTTTCCGAGTGGTAAAAGAGGACCAAATTGTCACAATAACATTAGAAAAAAGAGAGAGAGAGAGAGGAAAGAAAGACTAGTATGATGCAGCTGCTACTACTGTGTGGTGTTGCCTGCGCTATTCGATGAGTTGGATGATGAATGATGTTGTTGAGGTCGATCCTGATAGCCATAAGCACCACTACCAGCAGCACCAGAGCCGGGCATGGGTTGCTGCCCAAATTGTGCAAATTGAGCAGGATAACCTTGGTAACCAATGGGAGAACCTACTGGAGAAAATGGACCACCGTGTCGTTGCTGTTGCTGTTGGGCATTACTAGCTGACTGAGAGTTGTTTGGAAAGTTAGCGGGATACTGTTGACCGTACATGCCATAAGGAGCCATATTGTATGGAAAAGAAGCTTGTGTCTGAGGAATACCGTAAGGGCCAATTTCTCCAAATACATTGCCATAACCTCCAAATCGACCAGATTGTTGGCCTCCGCCGTAACGATCATATCGACTACACAAGAACGAGAAAGATATTGACAGTTAGTCTCTTTTGCTCGAAAAGGCGGTTTTCAGGTGGGGGAGGGGGGGGG